>NC_053406.1:11862525-12130025 GCF_016859285.1 Xiphias gladius | reverse complement strand
TGAGTACCTGAAGGGCAGCTATGCTCTGGACCTAGAGGCAGTCAAACAGGGAGCCTGCTCCCTGCCTCACTTGAACAAGACACTAGTGGCCTCCTGCAAACGCCTTAATGGGTAAGAAAGACATACCAGCACATATGTAGACACTCATATTCCACAGATGCATAGATACACAGAGCTATTCTTTCATGAACTTTCTCAATGGCCCATGTTGCACATTCAAACAAGTGGGAAAAATGTACCAAAATTTAACTGGATCAAGTGGTTATTGACCATCTGTTGTTAATTGTGCTGCCCCAACATGCACACATAGTAAATATCTGTTTCTCTATAGATGCATCTAAATGGAGAAGAAGACATGATTTAAAGAGGCCTTTTTAAGTTTTGAAACAACCAAATTCTGGATCTCTTTCTGTTTCCCTCATTAGGGAGGTGGATAAGGTTCTGTCTGGATTGGAGATTCTGTCTAAAGTCTTTGATCAGCAGAGTGCCTTCATGGTCTCCAAGATGATCCAGCAGGTACAACTCTTTGCCTCTTTGCATGTGTCTTTGCACACTCAGTTAGAATGGAAGCAAGTGGAGGTACTCTTCCATCATGTTTCCATCATCCTGCATCCTTTGTCTAACACAGTAATTTACTACTCTTACTAATGTTCCCATAACAGAGTCCTTGGTATAAACAATAAAACAAACACATCTCTGTTGTATGCTGTGTTTATATAATTTGAGTTTAAGTAGATGCTACAGATGTGGACCCTGCCAATTTTTAAAGTCACTACAAAGGACTGTGCTAGTATTTAAGCCCTTTTCTGCATTCCTGCTATTGGTGGACCCCTCACCACAAATCTGTGGGCATTACGGAGAATGACAAATGTAAATATAAGCACTCTGCATTTATATCCGAACTATGAGACAGTATTTTAACCAGTTGGTCATTTTGAAACTTGAATAAGGAAGAGTATAGCAAAAAGTTCCACCCACTTCCAAAACAGTCACTTCTGTGTTATCTTTAACAGTGAAAAGATCTGTTATATTAGTTGTAAAATTTGACCGCCCCTCACTGTCAGTATTGCTCATTTTGAATGCTATGTGTGTCATACAGGAGTATTAATTCAGTTTCATTTGATGGTGGAATATGTGACCTAATGTCCTTATGTAACAAGTCAACACTTTTGTTTATGCCTTGCTAAATAGTAAAACTCCATGCATACAGAGCAGCCAATCGGATTAAGTGACAGACATAAAGTAAAAAATCTATGGAAAAAAAAAAGACTGAATGTAGTTAGGTGCACCTGTTATTAGCAGATAGCTGGATCTCGACATACAGTACATGCATACACATGTAGTAGCATACACACATAAAAGTGGATGTCACGAGGAAACATTTTCTTCTTCTGGGGACAGCTGAGGTAGACCCTATTGCACCATCAGTGGATTGTTTACAGGCAGTGCTGCGAACTTAGCACCTTTGATGCTAGATTTACCAACTTTTCACACCGCTTCAGTGAGTTTTCTTCACAAAAGAACCTGGCGACAAATCTAGCGACTTTTTGGACAAACCTTAGCTACTTTCCGTAGCAGAGTCGACAGTATTGCCCCACGAGCACGAGGCTGGGCTTTCCCTCCACAGACACACCTCTCTATGCATCTCATTCAATTGACCATAAAACAGCTGACACAGAAATTAATGAGCCTCTAAATTTCTGATCATTTTACAAGTAAATATAGCCAAAATCACAGCACAGCTGTTGTCTTTAACTCTAACTTTTGTCAGGCGATGCGGTGGTTATAATATCAGGATTTTAGCAATGCAGAGCAGTGGCTTGGAAGTGACTGCTGGTTAAAATGTTGTCTTAATTGCCCCATTTCAGTCACTGTTTCATACTTGTTCTGTCTTCTGACAACAGAAACAGAAAAAATGTAAATGAGAACAGCTTTATTGGTAATTCAGCTGCATTAAAATAATGTAAATGTGAGAACAGAGAGTAGGAGAGAAGCAAACAGATAAAGGGCGGTCCAGCCACGTACTAGGTTTTGACCCAATCTTTTTTTTTGTAGATTTCCATACCTAAATAGAATTGAAATAAAATATTTAAATCATCAGGTAGCCATCACTTAAGAAATGCAAATGATGGATTGAACAGTTTATTGTGTAAACTACTATTTGAGTTACTTGCGCAATAGTATTTTTCTGAAATTATTTGACGACTTTCACAACCTTCCTGATAAATCATGATTAAAAAAAACATTGGCCTCTACAGAAGGGAGAGCCACTGCTGCCTCAGCATAACACTTTTTCATTTGTAAGTCTTAGCATCAGTTTAGTTGTTATTTCAGCTATGAAACACACACTACCATGTAGTTTTATATTTGAATAAAAACAGATTTACACATGGATAGGCTGGTAATGTGGCCTAAAGTTAATGCATGTGTGTTTCATCTGTGAGACACTGCAATTGTGAAATGTCTCTGTTTGCTGTATGAAATGCATCATTGCTATGGGTGATTTCCAAAATCTTCCACAATAAAAGCTACATTTTTGCTCCTTGAAATCTGTCTTACTGAAGTCCTGTTCTTCTCTTCAAACTGTACAGCTGACATGGGTTCTAACAGCTTTTTTTTTTCCCCTCCATCAGTCAGTGAATCAGGGTGGAGACCAGGAGTTGGAGAACCTTGTGACCAAGCTGGCAATTCTCAAAGACCTGCTGTCCTCCATAGAGAAGAAGGTACACACATATATTCAGTCATGTGGAGGCCTGCACCCTCACACATGATCACGTCTGCTCCCTCTCTATCTGTCTCTCTCTTTGCTTTCTATGTGTGTTTCTGTTGCTTTCTCTTTCTCTACTCAGTCAGAAACACACGTGCAGCTGTTAGTTGGAGGTGGTGAGTTTAGATAACCCTCTCCATATGACCATGCAGGCTCCAGGCTTGTGTGAGTGTGTATTGGGGCCTTGACACACAACACGTGATTTTGTGACATTTTTGCCATTTGTCTGTTTACCAATACAGCCTGTTAAAAATTATTTGCATGGTGTGTAATACTCAGGAAGCTGCAGGGAGAGGGTGTGTTATGTAGGTCATAAAAGTAAAGGATTTAAGGGAACAGTAAGCGATTCTGGAGAAAGAACGACTGTTTATATTTGAACTCAACAGCAAAACAAATACTCCCCTCCCTTCAGTGCTCCTTCAGAAGTTCTGCCCCCAAAATTCATGGAAGGGCTTTGCCAAGGCAAAAACACCAGAGCGTCTTATACGGCAAGGAAGTGGATACTCTAAAACAAAACAAACCTTATAATATAAAACGTAAAACAAACAACATGCACACAAACACGGCATCCAAAACACAACAGAGTAAAAACTAGCAAGAGTTAGTTGTTTAGATGGTTATTACAAAACTACAGTGAAAGAAGAGAGGACCATAGGTTTGTAGGTAAGCCAACAAGGAGGGCAACAGTACTCGGTATAGCATTTCAAATTATGCATCAATCCAAATAATTATACTGTGCTAGCAAACTTCTGTTTTTATTTCTTTGTGGCTCTAACACCCTTCGCATGTTTACGGACAAATACCATGATACGGAGCAAACAAGGAGACTGCAAACTGTGGCTACAGTTGCTGCTGTGAAGCTAAGATGCAGAGAGGATGAAACGGTTTCCCAGAGACAGCAACTGTCCTGCTGCTACAGTTAACATCACAACGACAGCATATCTTGGCAATCTAGAGAGTAGTAAGCTGAATGTCCGTGGGCAAGTCATTTAACGTTACCGGACACACACACGTGACACCAGTACCTGCTTGCAAACTAACCAGTCGTGATTAGCTATCACGAACATTAGCAAACGGCCATCTCTCCTTCGTTGTTGTGTTGCACATTAGCATGCGCCAGAATTACCGTCTCTCACTGCCCCCTTTTAACCCCTTCCCCCTCCTGTGCATTAGCACGATTGCCCCCATGGGCTGATTGGCTGGAATTGTCGGTCCGAGCCACTTTGTTTATATCCCATCTACCGAGCCAGGGCTGTGTAGGAGCATCGGATTTGTTTTTAGCACACACACTGAATGGACAGTTAGCAGACCATAGGGAGATTTTCACTGAATTTGAAAAAAATGCATTGGATTAGAATCACTTAATCTACCTTTTGAGGCTTTCTTTTGGTTTGTTTTTTGTCGTGCCTAACTGGGTTTTTCTAGCACAGTAAACCTCACCAATTAGATTTTCTGCTTTTATCCCTAATTTGCAAGTACAGTTTGACCAGCTCTGCCATGTTAATAGGTCAAATTGTTTCCAGTTTGACTTCGTTTGTAAGGAGAAGCTTTAGCTGGCTGGGCAGGAAATGGCCTCAGTACAATCAAGCTATGTGTCTTGACCCATGTGATGTCACTGGCTCCACCTTCTCTGCTCCTGTTAGATCACACCCAGGAAATGGGAAATTGTTTCCTTGATGACACCAACACTATAGCTGAAAACAATACAGGTTATCTCTTTGTGTCTTTTTTTTATGTCCATGTTTCATTCCATCTTTCATTTTTGTTGTTGTATCTTCTTCTCCACCCCTCCCCTCAGGCTCTGAAAGCTCTGCAGGACATGAGTTTGTCCTCTCCATGCTCCCTCCCTCCTCTCTCCATGCGTCACAGCAAAGCAATCCCTGTGCAGGCCTTCGAGGTATGCGTGCACACACGTATACATACGTACACATATCACCCACACACTTACACAGACACTTTTTCAGTGATTGTCTCTCTGCAGGGTGATGGAGGTAAGTATTAGGGTAGTAGTGAGTTTTACCCTTAATTTAAGCAGGGAAGGATGATGTGAGAAATACTGTATCTGCATTTTAGTAATTATCAAGACACTCAATGGCCTCAAAGCCAAATTGCCCCTCTGGGACTTTTAAGCTCTGCTCTAGTTTAAATTTAGGTATGCACCTTTATTATCAAAATCTCAAATCTTTTATATATTTCTTTCTCACAGGGCAAGGAATCTCTGGAAACAATAATTTGATTGAGGTGATTTTAGTCTGGACACAAACCTGAAATCTAATGTAGAGTGCTGAAACACCTCCAGATTTGATTTATTAAATGTTTACATTAAGAAATGGCATTTTGTTTCACAGAGGATGTGCCGAACCTGAATTACAGTAAAACAGGCTTTGAAGTCAAATATTCATCAGCACACTGCAGTATGTTTGTCAGCAGACCTGATTTGAGACCAAAGGAATGTTCGTAATGCACTTCCTGTAGCATCATCAGTGGTGTTGTCATACTAAATGGTATTTATCACTTATGGTATCACATACCCATCTACAACAAGTACGGAAGTAGGTGTGAGTAAATTCAATTTGTGTAGTAGTTATAAGATAAAACTTGTTTTATTTCAACAGTGTACAAACAATATGACTCATACAGGGAGGATAGGGAGGAGGCAGTGGTTAGGAGTGGGAGAGGAAAGGAGAGAAAATTGGAATAATATGAATGGATAGAGATTCAGTAGAGAACGAAAGAGTTAAACGGGGGAAAGAGTTAAAAAGAAAATCAGAGTAGAGGGATTAATGTCAGTGGGAGCACATTGGGAAGCGGGTGAGACAGAGAAGAAGGAAGAGTTGAATAATTTGAAATATTAAATGTCAGCCAAGTCTGCATCCTCTGTGGTGATATCCTCTCAGCAGCTTCCTGTTGCACAGGAACAGAAGTGTTGTTACGGTGACGAGATAAGTTTAAGATGTCAAGAGAAACAAAGTCTACTTTGTCACAGTCAAAATATTTCTGAAGTACGTGACGAACAGAAATTTGCAAACTGCCTGAGTGTTTGCGTGATCATCAAAATTCCTGCTTTTTGTTTGCAGATATGCTGACTACAGATTGCTTACTTCATATAACTGATTTAACCCTATGTTAATGCCACAGAAGTAGCAGGCTTGCTGTGTATGTGATAACAATGGAGTGAGTGAGTGCTGAGGGGTCTTTCACTTTGGAGACCCCTGGTGGTGTGAAGATTTGATATGATCTGAAAGTAATGAGCTCTGTAGTCGCTTAAAGTTTGATAACTGCAATACAAGCACCCCCAGTCTCTGTATGTGTGTGTGTATGTAATCGTTCTCATCTGGTCCACTATAGGTAAAGCTGGATGTTTACCTGGCAGAACTGACGAAGATAGGAAAGAGTCAGAAGTACACTCTGTCTGTGGACGTGGAGGGAGGAAGACTGGTAGTGATGAAGAAAGTGAAGGACAGCCAAGAGGACTGGACCACCTTCACACACGACAAAAGTGAGGGACAGACAAACAATCCATACACAATAACCCCAGTATTTTCTGAACTGTGAGATGAGTACTCAGTGTTTCCCTCAGGAAATCAGTGGGCAGAAATTTGTATGATGGAGGTGCTAAAGGACCCTGATAGTGTTGCATTTCATCTTATGATCACTTTAGTTAGTAGATGACAGTGTAAACAATAGCTACATTCATTTAATTATCGACGTTTTCTGTGTGAAATAGTGCTTCTAATCTCTTTTTTACGGATGGTTGGGGTCTTGTTTTTTTTAAAAAAGTGTTTATTTTTATTATATTAGCAGAGGTGGTCTATAGGTGAAGTGGTTCGCCTCTGCTACACAACACTGCAAGAGACCCTGAGTAATGGGTCAGATTTGCAGTAGCTGCTTCCCACCATGAAAACAATTTTGATGTCTCTGGACTCCAAGACTAGAGATTTATTTCATTTAATATGGGTTCAAGCCTTTAATTACATAATATTCTCGATGGTATCTGTTTGAGACACAGTTGAAGTAAAGACATAAAAAATTATATGACAATTTAATAGCAACTTTGACACCTTTTTTTGTTACAGTTTTGAGTCCTATTTCATTTTCTTTTTTCCCCGTCCTTAACTTTAACCTTCTTTAAACCTTTGAATCTATTCCTTGACCTCCCTTGGTTTTCTTCCCTGTCTTTATTTCTAACTCCCCATCTCTAACCCTCTGTTTGTCTGTCTCTGTCTCTCTCAGTCCGTCAGCTGATCAAGTCTCAGCGGGTGCAGAATAAACTGGGCATTGTTTTTGAGAAGGAGAAAGACAAGAGCCAGAGGAAAGACTTCATCTTTGCTAGTGCCAAGGTGCACGCACACACACACACACACACACACACTTACTCTCTCAGACATAATTTCTAGATTTAAGAAAGCACGATCTTTTACAGTTACTCAGTTATTCAAACATACAAACGCCTACCAGCAAACATTACAGTGGTATACACATTCATACTTAAACGGACAGGGAAATACTCTCACGTATCTCTTTTCATTTGTATATTCAGAATAAGACTAAGGACACTGACAGGGCCAAGTTTTTTGGCACGGACAATGTGCAAATCTCCTATATGAATTGAATTTCAATTTTGGTTCACATACATCTCTGCATTGCTCTCTTTAGAGATTTCCATTTTAATGAAGAAAACATGACAGAAAATACCAAAGAGTGTTGTCTGCGTACAGTGCTGTAAATGAGAAAGCTGTTAAGAAATAAATACATTCAAAATGTTTGAAGGTTTTTAATGAAAGCAGGTATACACACACTGATTGTTAGTTAGCTTTTAAGTGCTGCTACTTAAAAACAAGGTGCCCTTATGCGTTTCAGAAGCGGGAGGCATTTTGCCAGCTGCTGCAGCTGATGAAGAACAAACATTCCAACCAGGATGAGCCGGACATGATTTCCATCTTCATAGGCACCTGGAATATGGGTTAGACACAAACACACATGCACACCTTATTTAACATAACCTACACTAAGTATTTCCAGAGCATGACAGCGATATTTTTGATGAGAATGTTGCATTTTTGGTCTTTGTTGTGTAGGCTCAGTGCCTTCGCCTAAGTCAGTGGCCTCATGGGTGTTGTGTCGCGGCCTCGGGAAGACTCTGGATGAGATGACGGTCACCATCCCCCATGACCTTTATGTGTTTGGAACCCAAGAAAACTCAGTGTGTGAACGGGAGTGGGTGGAGTCACTACGTGCCATGTTGAAGGAACAGACAGAACTGGATTATAAACCGGTGAGGAAAGAAGGCAGAAACAAACATTTCTGAAAATATAGATTTTAAATGTGGGACCATTATGCTGAACAATTGTATGATTACACTAGTGTTATTTATGCTTGTTCATACCTACCAAAGACATGCAGGGAGTATGAAGAAAAAGTGGAGATGATATGTTTGAGAAGGTAAAACTGAAGATGAAGAAAGACATGGCTATTTTTGTACAGTGTGAGCACAGAAATGATGACTGCAGGTTCCTCACTGTCTGTTGTTCTTGTTTGTAGATCGCAGTGCAGACTCTTTGGAACATTAAGATTGCTGTGTTGGTGAAACCCGAACATGAGAATCGAATCAGCCACGTGGGAATGTCCAGTGTTAAGACGGGCATTGCCAATACACTGGGTAATTACAGCGCTCAGTATTCCTTCTTGATTCTGTTTAATTTTTGGAAGAACAGAGGGGCAATTAAAGAGATTATTATAATTGTAGTACTGCATCTCTTGATGAAAACTATGACTTGAATTAAGAACAAAACATGACATGCCATGACACTAAAAAATAATGAAGCAACCATAACCTTATATTATAAGAAAATCAAACTAAATTTTTCTTTATCCCATCAAACTAACGATTTTCAGAGTGGTGTGTCTTGACATTTTAGCGTGATTCGTTATCACAAGAGGAACAGAATGATTCTAAATTCTTTTATTTTTTAAAAAGTAATGCTTGTCATTAGTGAATTACTGTCAATTACTGTAACATATTTAGTGTGTATGTTTGTTTTGATATTTTCTTAGGTAACAAAGGAGCTGTAGGTGTATCCTTCATGTTCAACGGGACATCTTTCGGTTTTGTGAATTGTCACTTGACATCAGGGAATGAGAAAATTGCCAGGTACGCATTATGTATGGCTATACCTGTGAGGACATCCAGTTTGTTTGAGTTTATTTTCACATCTCTTGCCTATTTCATTACACAGTCTTTTTACTTTTAAACCCTTACATTGCAATTTTACTTTGTGGGGACAGAATAAAAATGTTCTTTCCGTTTGGTTCGTGATGATAAACTGTAGTTTCACAGTGTGTCAGAGAACATCTCCCACACACACACACACACACACACACACACACATTAATCTTTAATTTCTTATTACCTATGATACATGCAACCTTTGACCCCTGCAGGAGGAACCAGAACTACCTTGATATCCTGCGGCTGCTGTCACTAGGAGACAAACAGCTGAGTTCCTTCGACATCTCACTGCGCTTCACACACCTCTTCTGGCTGGGAGACCTCAACTACAGGCTGGACATGGATATACAGGTGAAGGAGAAAACACACACACACACACACACACACACACACACACACACACACACACACACACACACACACACACACACACACACACACACACACACACACACACACACAGACATGCACAGAATGATGAAATGCGGCAGATATAGATGAAACCTTATTTTATGATCCTGTCTCTTTTGTGTCTGTGTGTGCAGGAGATCTTAAACTACATTAACAGGAAAGAGTTTGAGCCACTACTGAAGGTGGACCAGCTCAACCTGGAGAGGGAGAAAAACAAGGTCTTTCTACGGTTTGGTTAGTATGCCTGAGCCAGTACTGGTTTCTTCCTCTGGTTGTGCATAAGAAAATATTCCTGAGTCAGAGCAGGATTTCTTTAAATGCAGAGAAATAATAGTTTTTAAAAAAACCTCAACGTTAACCAAAGGCTTCTGTCCTTAAAACAAAGTTTCGGTGATCTCATAAACACAGCTGAAGTGATGACTCACTAAGGTTCACCAAGACCATTCGGTTATTTTAGCTTACTGTAAGGAGAAGAGAACCAGACAAAAAAGACCACAGGATAAGCAATATTCAAAGAAAGATGCCTTTCAACCATTGTTTAAGTTTCCTCCATATAGACTTTTTAAACATGATTTTTTTTCAGCAACCGTCAAAAATAAGACTATGGTTACCCTCTGTGCCATATCACTCGTATTGTTTATGCTATTGTTTTCTCTAAAGTAACCACGTAGACAGGATGTGGCTACTTCTCTGTACTCCAAGTTCTGTCTTTGGCACAGTTGATGTCATGTCACACAATGCAAAATTCAAAGGAAGAGAGAGAAGCTGTCTTTTTTTTAATAATCACTCTAATATCTCAAATTAATGTGTTAATTAGATTTGTTGATGTTATAGAATGCTAGGCTTTGTGCCTTTACACTTACCTGCTACAAGTTCTAACAAGTCAATGTGTGTCTTCTTGCTTGCAGCGGAGGAAGAGATCTCATTCCCACCCACCTACCGTTACGAACGTGGCTCAAGGGACACATATGTCTGGCAGAAGCAGAAGGCCACAGGGGTATGGTTGTCATTTAACTTAAACAACATCACAGATAGACTAACTCCCAACCATTTCTGACAAATACTTACCCACTTTATTTTCTCTTTTTGTGAGTTGTCCTGATTATCCTGCTTTGTCGTCTTCTACTTTTCGGTCTGTCCTAGATGAGGACTAATGTTCCGTCCTGGTGTGACAGGATCCTGTGGAAGTCGTACCCAGAAACACACATTGTCTGCAACTCCTACGGTGAGACCATCAGTAAAATTATTCAACAAACATTTGTTTCTTTTCAGTTTAACAGAGGTCAGCTGAGTATAGCGGTTAATTTCACCTAAACATTGTAAGACCTTTATATATGGCTTATAATGCAATCAATATGATTGATCAACGAGTAGACTTAAGTACATGCTGTTTTGTTTCCCAGGCTGTACAGATGATATAGTGACCAGTGATCACTCTCCTGTCTTCGCTACGTTTGAGGTGGGGGTGACCTCCCAGTTTGTCTCCAAGAAAGGTACATGTGGATTAACTTAAATTCTTCAGAAAATACTTACTAAATTTTCTTTCTTACCTTTGATCAATCGCTCTCCCTCCTGGTCTCACTCTGTCTCTCTTTGTTCTGTCCTTGCTCTTTATTATACTACAGATAAACAATTTGGACATATTGGCTGATTTTTCAAAATAGAGCGGACTCTGTGCATGTTAGTTGCAAATGTACAGATGGACTGTAGTGTACTGCCTTCAAGAACTTAATGATAGTTTTTTTTATGCAGCTGAAAACTGGACAGTTTCTGATGTGCTCCTGTTTTCTGGTCAATGACTCACAGCATAACAGAGACCAGAAATAGCCAATGAGTTGAGCTGAACAGATGGAAAAAAAATACAACAGCCTTTTAGTCATTTTGGCTTTATGTTGTAATAGCATCACAGCTTATGTTTTAATGAGTTTTATGCTGAGAAGTTAATGCCTTTTTTTACTTGTTATGGAGAGCAAAGGCAACAACGGACACCAATTATTTAAGTGCAGTGTTGAATCTCTTCACATTCATATGATTCTGCCTCACTCCTTCCTTCCACGGAGCAAAATGTCACATTTTCAAGTAAATTACTGATTCTATATTTGTGCTTTGTCTGTGCTATTCCATGCCACCCGCTCTGATCTTTCTCTCCACCCCCCCCCATTTCTGTGCAGGCCTGCCAAAGTCTTCAGAGCAGGCCTACATCGAGTTTGAGAGCATCGAGGCCATAGTGAAGACAGCGAGCAGAACAAAGTTCTTCATCGAATTCTACTCCACTTGTCTGGAAGGTGAGATGAACTTGTTTGCACCTTTCGCAGTGACTTATTCACGCACATACTGCTTTTCCACAGTCTGTCAGAAATCCACCAGGAGTTACAGCACAGATGGGGCTTCTATAAAACCAAGTGGATGTAATAAAACTATATCTGTTTCTTCTTTTCATATTTTCCTCCCTCCCTCCCTATCTCAGGCAGTCAGTATACCTTTAAACTAGAATCCATTTTTGACCTGTGCTGCACCTCTACCCCCTGTCCACCATGTACTTTTGAATGAAATGCAATAGAAACATCTTCCTTTTTCTCCTTCCCTCATCGTTCCCTTTGTCCTCTCTTCCATTGCCCCTGCCCTGCATTTCTCTCTCTGTCTCTCACCTGTAGAGTTCAAGAAGAGTTATGAGAACGACAGTCAGAGCAGTGACAACGTCAACTTCCTGCGTGTGGGCTGGTCCAACAAGCAGCTAACAACGCTCAAGCCTCTTCTCTCAGAGATTGAGTACCTTCAGGACCAACATCTGCTGCTGACAGTGAAATCACTGGATGGATACGAGTCCTACGGTATAAAGAGAATGTAGCTGTGCAATTCTTTGATTTTGAAAAACTGATTCTTTTAGTCTTTTTCTTTCAGTTTGACAACAACCATGTGTTTTCCCCTGCTAGGAGAGTGTGTGTTGGCTCTGAAGTCGATGATTGGTAGCACAGCACAGCAGTTCCACACCTACCTGTCCCATCGTGGTGAGGAGACAGGAAATATCAGGGGATCCATGAAGGTCAGAGTCCCCTCCGAAAGGATGGGAACCAGGGAGAGACTCTACGGTAATGCAATAAATACGTAACTGTGATAGTCTTGTCTACTGTGCAGACTTGAATAGGAGAGCTAAACAGAAACTAATTCCTTTAAAGGCAGTAAAGACAGTATTTCTAACAAGGAAGCAGTTGAGATAAATAAACAGACTTTTAAGCTTTAATAATTTGCAGTCATGAATTGTCCAAATGATGCAGTTTGGGGAAACTCATGTAACTATTTTTTTTGTCTTGTTTCAGAGTGGATCAGTGTGGACAAGGATGAAACAGGCGGACCTAAAGGGAAACCCATGATGGTGTCCAGAGTAGGACATGAATATGTCAAGTAAGTGCACTCTTCTCTTTTCATTTTGCATTTTATGTAGTTTTATAGTAAAATGCAAAAAGCTGAATGTTTTATTAAAATTTTCACACATACTTCAGAGGAGACTTTATACATTTACCTTCTCTGTAAACAGTGGGGTCCGAATGTCTGAGCCCACTATCCCATTGAATTGAATGGAAAGTGGGCTCAAACTTTTGCACAGTGGGTTCCAAAAGTCTGAGACCACTTTCCCATACCTTTTGATACCCATAATAAAAGGTAAGATAAAAAAAATATTGTGGGTCAATTTAGAGTTTATGTTTTTCTGGACTACCCTGCACAGTAGTGCTTTAACTCAGTATGGGATAACTATTTTGAAAACATGCATCACTGTGTAAGAATAACATATGAAAATGCAATATATTCTTTCTCTTTTCTCCTATATTTCTGTCAAACTGTATACTGTTTAATACAAACAAATACCATAATAATTTAATTAAAATTATTTATATGTTGTAGCGAGGAGGGTTTGTCAAACCCCTGTTTTCTTGGTATTCTTTATTTTCTCTCACTGGCTGACTTTAACACTCTTCCGCTGTGTCCACCATGCAGGCCATCTGTGGTTCGCAAACAGTTGGGAGAGCTGGGCAAGGTCAGTGAGGAGGGCGAAAGGATCAGCAAGGAGGAAACTGCTGCAAGGTATAGGCATATTCGTGTACTTCACACACACTGACCAGCAAACACACCTTTTGATTTCACATAGACACACATTTGATGTCAGATCAACAGCTAAAAGTTCAAACTATGACACATAAAAAGTAAGAAATCAACCATCCGTTCTGTTGCTTTCTATATTGCAAAGACCTAAGCAAGATACATCAGATGGGGATCCATCCATCAGCAAAAACAGCTACAATAATCCCGCCTACTACATCCTGGAGGGTGTTCCCAACCAGTCGGCAGCCGCTCTCTCACCTGAGCTTCTCCCATCTCCTAACTCCACAAACTCCCAGTCAGCTAAAGCCCCTCCGCCCTCAGCTGGAGCTCGAACCAAACCCTCCTGTGCGGCCTCAGGGCCCCCTCACCCACGCAGACACATTGCAGGACACCCTGTCCGTGCCATTAGCGAGGAGGGCTCCTCCGAAGATGACGGAGGCGCTTGTGTGGCGGGGGCACAGGGTGGAGGGATCGGAGGAACAGTTGTAAGCACACTAAATCGACCCCCTCCTGACTTCCCCCCTCCTCCTCTTCCTAAGGGAGCCCTGGAGATGGTTTCAGAGGCCCCCTTCCCCAAACCACGCCCTCTTTACCCTGACCTGGCTGAGGTCAGGATCCCAGCAGCCAGTCCTAGTGTCCCGCTGGGTATTGGGGAGGGTTTCAGGAAAGGAGGAGGAGGAGGAGGAGGAGGAGGAGGAGGAGGAGCTGGAGGAGCTGGAGGAGCTGGAGGAGCTGGAGGAGCTGGACCAGGGGCGTTGGACGACCAGTCATGTTCTGTGCTCCAGATGGCAAAGACACTAAGTGAGAGCGAGTTTCCTGGACAGCCTTCACGCGCTCCCTCAGCACCGCCACCTCTCAGGGGGCAGACGACGGGTTTAGGTCTGGACGCCTGCCGCACCTTCCCACCCAGAAATCCCATCACGGAGAGTATCGCAGAGGACATGCCTGAGGAGGTGGGTGGTTCATTAAAGTTTGCATGTTCACTTGAGGCATTTAGCTTGTTCTCAGCGATGTACAGTTAGCAGACAGGAGTTCATTAATGTAATGCTATAGTTACTGGCAGCTGCGGGGGATGAAGCTGTGTCTCTTTTGGATCGTTAATAGCGGTTTCTCTCAGGCCATCCTAGTTACTCACAAACACAGAACCTCTTTTCAGCTTGAACATGACAGGGCTACTTAGCTGTTTCACTGCACTTTATGTAAAGTCTTTACTGTTCATATAGCAGTCTATAAAATGCTACCAGAGGCTCTGGGATTTTTTTTTCCTCTTATGTTTTAATCAAAGTTGTAGTGTTTTCTTCTTGGGTTGGAAAAATTAACAGAGCCCAACCCAAGCTAGCATATTGTATCTTTTATAGTATCTCTTCTAGTAACATTGTTGGCATACGTTTTGTGGCAACTGTAATTACCTGAGATATTCTGAAGCAGTTTTTCTTTTGGTTAATCCTGTGTTAAATTTCTCCTGTGCAGGCACTTTGGGGCAGCAGTAGTTCCTCTTTGTCTGTAGGGGAATCTTCAGTGGGGGAGTGGCTGCAGAGACTGGGACTAGAGAGGTATGAGCAGGGTCTTCTACACAACGGCTGGGACGACCTGGAGTTCCTCAGGTACATGCACACACAATCAGATATGTTGACATTCATTCTCTGGTGCATGCATTAGTGGGTGAAAATAAAAGAGTTGAAGTCGTGATATTGTGTGAAAGTAAGGCCCAAAGATAATGTAGAAGAAGATGATGATTCTTGAGTCTGTGTGGGATTAAAAAATAAATCTGCACTGCTATTCTTCAAAGTAAATCATTATTGTTAAATAACCACAGCTCACCGATCAGTGTGCTGTGTCAGCACTTTCCTGTCATCTGTTTGACTGAAGTAATTTTATCAGTAACATTTATTAAGGGAATAGTTGTGTCCACTGCTACATGGATAACAGTTATTCTGATCTATACTTGTTGTATGAAAAACTTGTCACTTCTTTTCTGTTTCTTACATCTTCTGTTGTTTTTCCAGTGACATCACAGAGGAGGACCTGGAGGAGGCGGGGGTGCTCGACCCCGCCCACAAACGAATCCTGCTGGAGAGCCTCAGACAGCAGCAGCAGCAGCAACAACAGAAATAAACTGTACCAAACTGGTCTATGACTGGTCCACACTGGCCTGGTACTATACCAGGTCCCAAGAGACTAAATCCCAGCTGAACTGAACTGAGCTGGAACGTGCCAATTGATGCCAGACTGTGCCTTCTGAGAGAAATTGCACTCCATTTGTACTTTCAAAAACACTTGTTGAACCAACGTCCTTTTTCACATGTACTGTATGTGTTTTGTCATTGTCGTAGAGGTGGCCTTATTTAATGATAATCATTTCAGTCCTTCAAGCATCACTACCTAACCCTCAACTTTAAACCTAATGAGAAGATGCAGGATGAGATAATGTTTTTCTGGCCAGACAGAATTGGAGATACGACTCACATGTGGAGCGGCTGATGTTCGATATCGTATCATCAGTTCTGACCTGCAACTTCTAGCTAGAATCAAAGCTTTTTTTTAACTTGATTTCTCCTGAGAAACTTTAATTGAGCAGTGACAGAGTTTCCTCAGAAATGGGAAATTTCAGACTTTCACGTTTAAAGCAAAATGAGAAAAGGGGTTATTGTGCAAAACCAGAGTTTTGAAAAAAAACACTGCCTGTGTTTTGTGCCCTTAGTTCAGACTTTTTTCACAACACTGTTTTTCTCAGAGTCTCAGGTTTTTTCCCCCAGTAATGCTCACATTTGGAAAACTGTGGGAATTGCTAGAGGACACTCGAGTAATGTCAACCCTCAGCTCGGGAAGAGGAACTCCCTCACTTCTGTGACGGAGGCAGACAGGAAGTGGTGACTGGAAAGAAGCTAGCACTGACGCATGTGAGCTGAAGTCACATTTTTTAAATTTTGTACATCTGTGATGATGTCTGGGCCACTGTTATTTTCTCAGTGTCTCTGCATGTATTTATGGTTTTATGTTTCTTTTTTTTATGATAAAGGGAATATGGAGCAAACCAACCAAACCAGTCCTGTTAGAGGTAAAAGTGCATATTTCATTTTGCTACAACATTTAAGTGACTGTACGAGCCATCAAATTTTAACACCACCTGCCCCTGGTGTGTCATTTGCACTCAGCAATGACATTTCAGCTTTTTTTTCTGACACTTTTAGATTGTGGCAAGTTGGCTACATTGTCAGAAGTTAATTTGTTTTCAGAAACCTGAAGTTATCCCTAAAATTAAGTGGACAAATGACACATTCAGCATAACGTTTCTTGGCACAGTCTGATTGGTCGAAAAAATGAAATAGAGAAGGCAATAAAATCACAAGTATATTAGAGGCAATCAATGCTGCACCAAAGTGAAATATCACTTGAAAGATGTCACCAGTACATTTCTCATGCTCACACTTTAATTGTCTGTGAGGACATTAAATTTCAATTGACAGACGAAGACAAAACTTATTTTAGCAGGATATGGCCCAGGTTCGATGGGCTTTACATTTTAAATTGTGTAAATGGAGCAGTGTTCAGGGATTTGGTTAACCTAACCAAATGGATTAACTCACGGTTATTTTACTGAAGATTTACTAAGCCATCATATTATCTTTGTCTCGGAGAAACTGTTTGTCACTAAAACATTTTTTTCCTGTCCCATAGTGTAGAGATTTTTCTTATTTTGCTGATTTTATTTGGTTCCTTTGTTAAATTACTGTAGACATGGCGTATTGTTGGATCATGACATATGTTGTGCACATGGAGGAAGATGTCACCTCTCCTTATACAGTAAGGTTTGTGCAGGACACAGATGGCTTGAGGGCACTTTTTCCCTGATTACCCAGCAGGTGGAGCTGCTACTCCATAAACCCCATCAGTAGATGCTGACAATTGGAAACCTGGGGAAAATGAGACACAACTAAGTCATGTTCAGTGAAACGAGTCGTTTTTCATGTTCTACTTAATGTTGTTTCCGTGTGTGTGTGTGTGTGTGTGTGTGTGTGTGTGTGTGTGTGTGTGTGTGTGTGTGTGTGTGTGTGGTATATGTATGTATATGTATTTGAATATATGTATGTATATGTATGTATATATATAATATATAATATATATGTATGTATATATATATAATATATATGTATGTATATATATATAATATATATGTATGTATATATATATAATATATAATATATATGTATGTATATATATAATATAATATATATATATGTATGTGTATGTATGTGTATGTGTGTGTGTGTGTGTGTGTGTGTATTATATATATATATATATATATATATATATAACTTACCTGTTATTGTTCAACTGCCTTTATTTGTTCTTAATTTAAATCCTGCCCAGAAGCCAAACTTAAAAGCCACTTCATTGTTGTTTTAAAAGACCTGGTGCTGATACCTGAGACTTCTCCTTTATCAATGTGGATCACACCGATTATTTCTCCTTCATTTAAGCACACAGCTTGCTTTTGATATTGAAATATGATGTCTGAAAATATTTTGCCATGTCAACTGCTCACTATGAGAAGACCTCCAAAGTAGAACTCTAAACTGTAAGTGAACGTGTTGTTGCATAATTGGGACTAAGTAGCATGAAATCTTTTAAGGATGTGATTGTAGCGGTTTCATTTATACACTCTTGTATTGTTGCTCTCGCACACCCTTAGACTCAGCTACTTGCCTGTGTTATGTGTTTTAAGGTTTGTCTAATCTTTTAACAGCGAAACAACCATAATGCAGAGAATGTGAATCTGCTGTTCAGATGTGTTAAATCTAGTCTTTTTTTTAAGGGTTTTGGCATTTCAGTGTTCTCAGTGGTGTGTGTGTGTGTGTGTGTGTGTGTGTGTTGGTGAGTGTGTGCATGAGTGAAAAGAGTTGTTTTCTCTGACACACTCCATTTTATCTTGTTCCATCATGTAGTCTCCTCCTTTTGGTTGTGTTAAGTTAATGAAAGTTGTTCACCCTTTTAATTTTTTTTTTTTCAATTAAAATCTAATATCTTTCCTTATTATATAAATTCACTAATTTGCTTGTTTTTGTCGTCTGCAGGGAAAGCTGTAAGGATGAAAAAGTTATGATCTGTGAGCCGTAGACCCACCTCAGTAAGGGAAAGAGAGAGAATGTACAGTAAAAAGAAAAATGACAGTTTTTTCAGTTTTTATATAACCCTGTTTTTTGGGAGCTCATGCCTCAGCGTGGGTGAGTTTCTGTGAGTTTCTGTTTGCGAACTCTGACTTTGCACATGACACACAACACTCTCACCATGTTGTCACGAGGAAGAAACCAGGTCATTGAGCACATCAGGTAGTGTTTCCATAATGTCGATTTATTAGAATATTCAGAGTAGTGCTATAACTTCTCATTCACTAGAGCGTCTGTCGATTCATAGTTTTTCATGGACGCGTTGGTCTGTGAGACAGATACCCTGCAATGGAATAAATCTGTAAAGCAACGTGAGAGAAATAAACAAGGCTACCTAATATTTATATTACTAATTACAGAATTTACAGTCACAAAATTTTAGGGAGCAGTTCAAAGAAATATGTGGGTTTCTCACAGATATAATAAAAAATATTAATAAATACATGTTTTTTTTTCCCCCTTTTTGAGTAATTTCTAAAGTAAACCCTCCCAAAAAAATCAGCTCTCAAATCATACTTGTTTCAGTGATTTGCAACAAAATGAAATCAAGATGGTTCACAAGCCATTTTGCAAGGTGAAGGAAAGTAGAAACAGCTCCCCCTTTTTTTTTTCTTTTTTTTTTTTTTGCCTTTTTGCAAAACAAAAAAGGAGGGTGGACAAGAACAAATTCGGGGTATTAATGAACATACAGTAGAAAACTCCATCTCTCACTATATTGCCAGCATTTGACCAGCTTGCATCATGTTTCTGAGAAAGATCGTTCCGTATTTGTCAGCCGTAGGAGAGTTCATGAAACTGGGCTGAAAAAGTGATTGAAGAGTTGGAGTGGGTATTGAGTTGTAATTCAAACCACCTACTGAAGCACCACCTGCAGAACAGATTCATTCATTCCCATCAATCCAGCAGGAGAATCAAAAATAAAACCCTTCAGGCGGGGATGAAAGTGAGAAACCAGTTGTAGTACAATGACACCACCTCTACAATTCAGTTATAAATGGATTGATAGATTTGTAGGCTACACTCAGCTCTGTGTATAACTACAGCTCTTCACCTTGCTCCACCCATAGAACAGGGCAGGAAACTGCAGTAAATGTGAATTGAAAACGGGGACAAACGCCTCAAGTTCTCTGTCTTTTCCCTTGCTGAATTTTAACGAAGCGCCCACTGTTTGACAGAGAAAGGCATGATGGGACAGAAAGAGAGTGAAGGGATGGGACCGTGAAGCTTGGACACACTGAGACATTGAGAAGGAGAGTGGGGGAGTCAGGACTTGATGCAGTAAAGGAGGTAGAGGGGATGAATTGAACTGGGGAAGTGTCTAGTCTGGACCTGGCTGGTCTAATTGGATTTTGGCAAAGAGATTTTGTGTGTGTGTGTGGGGGGGGCTCTCATTCTGTTGGGCGTCTGTGTGTCAGGGGGCTTAGAGGAAGTTGTGCTTGAGGGTAAAAGTTTGTTTGTTTTGCTTCTTCAGCAGAGACCACAGGGTGATGTTTAGATTTCTGCTTTAAACCCGTACCTGACCGCCATGCTCATCAGAGCTGCCGCTGCGGCTCTCCAAGTGCTCGACAGGGTGCGTTGCAATGCAGTGAGTGTGGGAATCTGAGTGTAAGTGTGCAAAAAAGACAGTAGAGAAGGACAGACAGTGTGTTTTTTAGGTGTGTGTATATCAGACGTGTGTATGGGTCCAAGAAATGTTGCTTGAAATTGGACTGGACACACAAAATTGACACCGTGAAGGTTTTAGTCGGGTGACAGTTTAAGGGGCCTGTACATGGAGAGTTCTACATCATTAAATAGAGCTGACAACACTTTGTCTCTTAGTTTTTATCTGAGGAAGAGTGAGTTCTGGTCGAACTGTACGAGCAGCTCTAATCTGAGGATGAGAGTGAAGAGTTTAAGTCATCGCAGGAAGGAAACCGTCCATGTCCAAGAGGAGTTTTGCAGGTATGATTTGCACTGTTGCACAATATTTTGGGGAGAGAGATGGTGACCAGACTTTTTGTCTTTATTATCTGAGTTTTGAATCAGTTTGAAAGGGTAGTTTTTGAGAGAAGAACTGAGCGCCTCACTGAACTACAGCAGAATATACCAGTGAATTCAGTGTTATAATGGGCAAGTCCCGACTCTCTCATCAAAAACAAGAAACTCCTCACTGTTCCAGTAGACCGCATAATGTCTGTTTCTCTTTTCCTCTTCCTCTGTGCTTCAGAACAGGTTCGTCTTGATGGTGGGGTTGGGCTTTCTGTGGAAGGAGGACAAGACTCCGGCAAAGGGCCCGGTCATACTGTCCGCCGGCTGCCAGGCCTTCAGAATCTCCTGAGTCTGGGCAGCGGGCTGGGCCACGGCCGGGTTGGCCGGCCCCAGGCTGGACCAGCTGGGCGGCTTCAGCCCCTGGAGGACCGGAGAGCTGGAGGTGTTAGCGTAGCCGCTGTTGGCAGGAGCCGGGCTGGGGCTCAGGCTGGCGGGGCTGCCCAAGTTTCCACTGGCCGAGCCCGGCAGGGAGGCCGTGCTGTCAGGTGTGGGGCTGCAGGTGGATTCTTTGGACTCGTCGTCATCTGATGAAGATCTGGGCTCTCCGCCCTTCTTCCCCCCAGAGCTGGTGCTGCTGGTGCTGCCCGTGGTGCCGCCAGAGCTGTTGGCCTTGGCGTTGGCTGCGCGCTCCTGTTTACGAAACTTGGCGCGCCTGTTCTGAAACCACACCTGTGAAACACAGACAGAGGTACAATTCATATTCGATTAAACATAGATGCCTAGATGCATGTAGATAAATGGGGCCCAAAGCGTAAGATTGCGGAGGAATTGTATCCAATGTTCCGATTGGCAGAGGTTGCTAATGATCCAGGGGTCTGGTGTGTGCTTGTGAAATGGAGACGGCAGGTTCCTCTCACCTGTACCCGGGCCTCGGTCAGGTCTATCTTCAGCGCCAGCTCCTCTCGGGTGTAGATGTCCGGGTAGTGTGTCTCGGCGAAGACCCGCTCCAGCTCCTTCAGCTGAGAGCTGGTGAAGGTGGTCCTGATGCGCCGCTGCTTCCGCTTCTCGTTCAGGCCGGAGGGGTCCGAGAAAAACTTGTACGGAACTGAGGGGCGAAATTAGATCTGCTTAGTGGTCGAAAAGCAACGTTCATTGAGGACTGGCCGACGCTTTAAAATAGCGGGGGGCCACGGATCTTACCGGCACTGAGGGAGAGGCCCCTGCGTAACTGCCCCCGGACCCGCCTCAGCTTGTCGGATTTTTTAAAAGAAGAAGACGACTTTTGCACGTAGTTTTCAGGAAATCACAGTTCGATGAACTGTAATCAGCCGTTTCCGTCAATCAACAATAGACTGTTTTGCACAGCAGTTAGTGGTTTGTGGATGGCGGATTAACATGATTGCGTTGTGTTCAGAGCCAATCAGAAATGACGACATAAAAATTAAAAAAAAAAAAAAAAATCAATATATAAAATAATTGAAAAAGTTTGACCGAACCAAACCTGACATCGCGGTGGTTTACAATACAGGCTGCAGGCCCAACAGGCCAAATTCATCTCGAAATGTTGAAAAGGCATCAGACGGCTGTAATCCACTCATAAAACTGCTTGACTTTCGACTTTTTGTTTCTATGTAGCCTGAAAACATTTATTTTGTTTAGAGTTTTTGGCTGTGAAATACGGTGAAAGAAAACAAAAATTAGCCCAATTACTCAAATTAGTTATAGTCTTAATATAATAATATGGAATTAGGCTCTTCGTTTCGCAAATTTATAAGAGGTTTGTCAGTAACAGTCTCGTCTGCATTATCAAGTGTACTTTAATCAGTGCAATCAGAATTTCACTGTTTGCGATTAAAATTTGTTTTGAAAGGGTTTGAGGCGCGGCTCATAGAAAATATCACAATACACAAACCAGTACTTCAACGCACGTGTAAGCCCTGTCAAAATCCACACGAACTCAGTCGGAAAGGAAGCTCATTTCACGGCTTCAAGAAAGGGAAATGAGCGAAATGGACCCTGAGCTTGACAATCTCGAATTTAGGCTCGGCTCTTCAATTTAGGATCAGGAGGCAGTGATGTCTGCAGGCAAATAAAGAATATATTAAATACCCACGCAGTAACTGCAACAGTTTGACTAGTTAGGTGGGCCCAGGAATGGCCAACAAGTAGGTGTGTGTGTGTGCGTGCGTGGGTGGGTGGGTGTGTGTGTGTGTGTGTGTGATTCATCAAGATTCATTTAGGCAAGCTGTCAAGTTTGCATTTTCTGAGACGATGTTTGTTAATAATAATAGTAATAATAATAATAATAATAATAATAATAATAATAGTAATTAGTAGCAGTAGTGGTATTAGGCCTATCAGCCTATTGTGAGTATTATTAATATTATAATCCTACAGTTTATTGCAGATTGACGTATCGGCTATTGTCTGAGTTGGAACACAGTGTTTCACCTTTGCAAACCTCCTCGTAGCTTTTTAACGTCATCATTAAAAAAATGTAATAACGTTAAAATATAAAATTTCTTCCTCCATAAATGATTTTTTGCAGCGATTTCATCCTCACTCAGGAATGAAGTCAGTTAAAATGAAATACGTGTAAAAACCAGTTGGGCCTTAATCTGTGCAGATGGTTTAACGAAAAGTAGAGCTGACCATTAAACATTTCCTTTTGTATTAACAGAAGCTGTGTGTCGCATCTCAAGTCAGAGGAAGTGGCGGAGCTTTTAAGTTTTTCCTTCCTTGCTTTTTTTGAATGCCTTACTTATCCAATCTAACGAGCAACATTTCCTCCATCCTATAACCTTTGTCTAGAGGCCCTCAGAGTATGTACAATAATATATAGGATTCCTCTACCTGAGGAGTAAGGCGTGGGCTGGTGCTCCCGCAGGGCTCCCAGGGTGCAGCTGGCCGTGCTGAGCGGAGTGCAGCCCGGGTTGGAGAAGGGTCCGCTCCGGATCGGGTTGTACTGGAAGGAGCTGGCCTGGCTGCAGGAGCTGAAGTCCGCGTAGGCCGACGCTTCCATGGCCGCCATGCAGGAGTCATAGGAGTTCAGGTACGAGTAATCCATCTTATACATGGAGGTCAGCCGGTGCAAACCCCGGTCTGCAAACACGACGAGGGGAACTCTGAGTCAGGGCGTCTTCGGGGGGAGTCTGCGGCCGCGCTTTATCTTGGGGGAGAGAGTGGACGCTGTTCAGGCTAGTCGAAGATATTCGGACCTGGTCTGTCTCTCCAGTATGTCCAAGGACTCTCCCGAACTCCCGTCAGCTGTGTGGTTTATATGTCACTGTCACGCGGCTCTTTTTCACGGCAAATAATCCAGACGGTTTCTCTTTGCTCTCTACACTCTCACTCTCTCCTGGTTCTCCCTCTCTGTGTGGCCGTCTCTTCCTCTTCTTCTTCTCCTCCACCCTGGACTGCAGTTCGCTCTGCGCTCGCGCTCCGTTTGACAGCGCGCTGCGGCTCGCGCAGTGTTTATAATAAACTTGGCAGAGCGCGAGACAATAGCGAGGCGGTGGTCTAGTTTCCATGACAATGCCACCAGTGAGTGAGCGTGGACACGGGTTGCGCCCCCCCCCCTCCCGCTCCCACTACTCACTGCACCGCCCACGCGCTCCGCAGCCTCGAGAGCTCGCAGGTGTCAGAGTTAAATAATCAGTCTAAAACCAACCATTTCTTCATTTAAATCAGTTATAAGGTCGATGCTTCCTTTATCGGACGTTTCCAGTTCTGGTGAGTTCCGTCTCATCTCTCAGCCCAAATATGACTAAAATCAAGTGTCACTGTTTGAGTGACCATATTTCATCTACATATATCAATACGGTGCGTTTATTGGGACTTTAGTCAGCTCATGAACTCTCCCGGTAGAAATGTGAGGACCATTTGCGGACGCGACCGGCGCTTCGTGCTTATTGTTTTTGTCTCTCTCCGCAATCAGGCTACGTTTGTTCTCCTTTGTTCGACTGCTTTAAAGAAATCCTGAACTATGATTCAAGCCGACGAGCCAAGAAAGAAACAGCCCGTTAAACTGCGTTCAAGGCGGATAGACCCTAGTCATGTCCGTTTTGTCTTCTGTTGTTTTTTTTTTGTTTTGTTTTTGTTGTTGCTGTTGTTCTCGTTTTTTTATTACTATTTATTTGTGGTTTTTAGCCTTTCTTTGCATTTAGACGCGCGACTTGGGCTGACTGAGACTTTTTGGGGCTTAAACTTTGGAAATGTGAACGAAGCGTTGTAGGCAAAATATCTCAAAAGAGGCCCACGACCTACAGTGATAGGAGAGCAAACATCTACACGGCACTGGTGTGCTCGGTTTGTGTTTTTAGAAAATGTCCGATATTGGACGCATCCACAAAAAACACACTCAGGCTAGGCGTGATGTGCGCG
Organism: Xiphias gladius; assembly: GCF_016859285.1. NCBI lineage: Eukaryota > Metazoa > Chordata > Actinopteri > Istiophoriformes > Xiphiidae > Xiphias > Xiphias gladius. Next base: position 12,104,998 of record NC_053406.1, on the reverse strand, counting down.
ATTGTTTTCTCATTTGGCTACCACTGATATATCGCCGTAAGCGGCATACATTTAGGGCCCAAACTCTATAATGAAACTATTAACTAGCGACTAGAAAAGCACCGTATGAGCAGGTGCAGGTTAAGCCCCGCAGCAGTGCTCCAAAGCCGGCCAGTGCCCCTCAAACGGCTCGTGGAAACAACTGCAGCTCAGGCACAGAAGTCTTTATGTGGGGGGAAACGTCCAGATGTGACGGTGATTGCTGGGATTAAAAGCTTTGATTTGATTCCGATCACTTTTACGGAGATGTCACCAGAGTGAGCATCACTTTGATGTATAGGACTAGAGAGGGAACTGGCTGCGGAGACAACTGAGCAACCGCGACAGGCTAACCATAAACGCATTGACGCTTCATAAATTGGTTTAAGTTTATTGTTTGGTGTCATACAATGTGATAAGTCATATCCCACACGGCCCCGATCGCACAGACACACACACACACACACACACACACACACACAAACACAAACACGGATGGGCTTAAGACCGACAGGCAGGCGCGCTCCATGCAGTTTCCAAATCTGGCGCCGTTTAAAAACATGACATGGCTCGCCGCATTTCAGACTCTCTTCATGAAATTAACAGGCTTTTTATTAGTGGATAAATTTCACCAAATAATATAATCCACAAACCAAAATTACGTTCTACGTGACGCATGCCAGAAATTAATCAAGTTAGGCTCGCGTGCGGGCGTGCGTAAAATCCATAATAGAGCTCAAAGTGCGCGCTCTTATCTCTGCTTGACCAGAGGCTGCACGATGATGCTCCTTAATGACATTAACCCCCCCATACACACGCGCGCACACAAGCGCATGCGCGCGTTCGCTGCGCCGTACTCACTTCAACTACAAATGGGAATTAATGATAAGATTTGTTTAAAGCGTTTATTGTGTGGTCGTTGAGAGTTGGTGGATGTGTCGGGCGGGGCGGCGAGCCGCGCCGTGCTGCTGGTGAGACGGCTGTTCATCTCGTGCTGGTGTTGGTTCACTAGTTCCAGGTTTTGGTTGAGCATCGCTCATTTCGGTCTGAGCCTCGAGGCTCACCGAGGCCGGACCCGAGAGATCCGAATTTAGGAGGCAAAAAAAACAAAACAAAAAAACAAACTCAAAACAAAACTCAGTCCCAGTCCTCCGTCTGAATGTGGAGATATAAGCCCACTGAGCATCATAAAATACAACGTTGAAACCGCGTGCGTTAGTACACTTTACCACGTCTGCACAGGGCGTCATGGACAAGTTGTGGTCTGAGTTGACTTCCAGCACTTAAAAGAGTTTTAGTTGTCACGTTGATGTAAATCTTATTCTTGTTGTACTTATTTAATTGTTATTCTTTATTTTATATATCGTTGTAATCATAATAATATTAACGCAAAAATATTTACTCAAATGTTATGCTCCAAATTAGAAACATTCTTCTTCATTCAATACAATCTTTACATCCCAGTTTCGATGCTTTAAGCGCTCACATTAGGCTTTATAGATGCTACGTGGCATAAAATACAGTAGTAGACCCCGGTAAATAACACAGACTCGACTCACTGTTATTTGTTTTGTCATGTACACGGAAGTGCCCAGCCCACATGGACCTAGAAGAACCTACAAGAACACAGCTTCATACATTATCATACATTGCATACGACAATTTTATTTGTTTGTTTATTTCTTTGTTTGTTTTTTGTCCCAAGCTCCACAAATAAAATCTGGCACAAAAAGAAAAAGGTGCCCTACACCCTCTACAACACACTCTAATGAGTGTCAGCGCAACACAATAGGCGAAACATAAGAATGCCATTCAGTTCTGTGTGATTAAGTCACTTAAAATAAATATACATTTTATAAGCCTCGTGATTTTTGGCTCCCAGGCCGTGCCGTCTGTTGTGTGTCCTCGTCCCGTCTGGAGGGTTCAGAGGTGAGTTTACCAAGAAACTTAAACAGTTTCAAAGTTAAACTCTCCAGGACGGTTCTGCCTCCCAAAAAAAGAGCAGCCAGGAGCGACCCTAGCTCTCCCGCTTTTCAGCGTTTAAACTTTAATCCCTTCAAAGAGGGGACCGGTCTCTTCCAGGCCGCTAATCCGCCCTATAGTGCTCCAGCGCAGGGGGAGACTTCTCCTCTGCGGAGGCTTTAACTTTGGACTTTTACATTCATGGGGGCGATTCGACGGAAACAGTAACGGGGATCTTTGGCATTCATGACGTCTGAGTCAACAGAGGGCGACACAATGGTCCCCTAGAGGCTCCCGAGGGCCCCTGAGAGAGGGACCCCCGACTATAGGGATTATAGGCCCATGGAGGACGGGGTTATTAGGGAAAATCGTATGCTGTCTGTTTCTAGTGGGAGTTATGATTGAGTTATCATTAAAGGAACAATACACATTTTCAGTGGCCGCCGTGTATCCTTGATTTAAAAAGCTTTAGCAACATCTTCCAATATCAAGTCACTGGGCTGCAAAGGCAGGCGACAAAAACTGTATAAATTGAGCGATTAAGACCACGACGCAACTAGCCACAAATCCCTAAATGGGAGTAATGGAAACTTGTATAGGCCTCCCGCAGCAGCTGTGAGGAAAAACTAAGGAGACCATAAAATCCGTGACGGCTGTTATAATCAAACTCAAATGTGTGGTCGTTATGGTTCCTTTCGATTAATGAATTTAGGCTCTATGCTCAAAGTTCAATCGTGACCCTGCCCCGTAATTGATACTATACCGAATGATAAACACCCTTTCTATTAATGGGCTTTATGGGGGACGCCAAGGGTACAAGGCCGAACCATATCTCTATACGTTTTTGCTGAGGGACTCCCTGAACTCTTTTTTTCTGCGCGTCGTTCGCAAAATGTAGATTATTCAAGCGGGGAAACAAGCTGCACCTGGCCTCCTATTCAGATCCCAATCGGTGTCCCGTCCGCCCTAGCTTATTTTCAAACACCGAAGAGGCATGATCTGTAGAGAAATCCCAATTAAATTCCCCAAATGTCTTCCCTCTCTGCTCACCTCTTTCCTTCTGTAGTGTTTCTGATGCTCCTCCACCCCTAAGGCACAGGCTGGCATTAACGAAGCAAGCGGTAGGAGAACTTGTGTGTGTGTGTGTGTGTGTGTGTGTGTGTGTGTGTGTGTGTGTGTGTGTGTGTGTGTGTGTGTGTGTGTGTGTGTGTGTGTGTGTGTGTGTGTGTGTGTGTCAGTGCGGTGGTGGTGGTGGCGGAAAAGACTGGGCTCTGTGATGGATGGCTGGATTGGTCTTGATGGAGAGGTGTATGGATAGAGACAGCGGGGTGAGGGATGAGTAAAGGATGGGACAGCGGCGGCACTGGGCTGGAGAAAAGCCACGCGGGAGGCCCAGCCCGGTTTCTGTCCCGTGTCACGCGGTGGTGGTCTGAAAACCGAGCGAAGCTGTCAGTCAGAAAGAGAGAGCCTGCCAGGTCCATCCATCATGAAAGCGCAATGAAGAACATGGCCCGTGTGCCCAAAGCCTTTTTTCCCTGCTTCAGACGCAGGCGGCCATTGATTCTCGGGTCTGGATAGTAGCCACTTGTTTGTCGAGCTTTGTAAAACACGCAGTTAAATGCACAGACACATGCGGAGATTACACCATTATTGAGAGTGAATTGAAGTCAGTGCCCCTGGTCCGATCACGTACACGCGAAGCCAGACTGATTTTACATTGAGCGGCGTGAGCATGCAGCTGTTGGTTGCTGTACAGCTGCTGCGATAAAAGGCAACCAGGGGGACAGAAAAGAACACAACAACAACAACAACCAAAACAAAAACCGACCCAATAGGCCTCATGTTGAGTCTTTTAGTGAGACTGTAACATTTATAACGAATTAACACGCCACTGCTTGATCCTTACTGACATGACATTTAGTTCATGTGATGAAGCTTTAGAAACGTTTAAAATAGCTCCATTCATATTTTAACATTTCTGTGTTTTGAGACGCTTTTAATCCAGTCAACTGAACTTAAACTATTAATAAATTCAAATCCAGTTTCGAATGATTAAGCTGCGTTAATTATTTTTGATTACATGTCCGTTATATCTTAATTATTAATGGGTCAAATTGATTAAATATCAAAATGACTTGCCCTATTTGTAGGCTACATGCGCGCGCGTGTGTTTTTTCTGATTTTGACTGGACAATTTGTTGTTGTGTGTATTGAATTATTTTACCTACAGCAGACAGATGATATATGGATAGCAAACAGAGACCGGTTTTTTTTTCTGCAACACGCTATAAACCAGTCTGTCAATTGCCACTCTCGTACTGACACACACACACACACACACACGAAAATACAAGCTCTCATTAGCTATTCCCTGCATCGTTATAACATTTGTTCTCAGCATGTGTCCATACTTTACAGTGTTCCTTTCTATTTAATGGCAGTCAGTCCCTGGTTTTGATATTTGTAAAGCCCAGGTGCTAATAATCCTATGAAATTATCCGGATTATAATTTATTAGGATTATTATTCATGTGCTACAGCGTCATCCTCAGCTCTGCCGACTGCAGGCCAGAGCGTGATCACACACAGCTCGTCACCCCTAGTGTCGCTAAAATGTGTCGTGTCATCGCCCCTCTTCAGATGCTCTCCCCTCGGAGGTGGATTTGATTGCGCTTGAAATAAAATCAAAAATCACGGATCCTGCCGTTAACATCGGCCCGCGTCTTTGCAGCAGCGGCTGCTGGCGGTGTGCATTTGATTTGCCCGGTGATGGATGAGAGACGGTGCGGGACGGAGGGGGGCGGTGGGCTGTGGGCCGGGGCCGAGGTGGGGGTGGGGGTGGGGGGTCCCGTCTGTGCGCCTGTCCCCGCATTTCAATCCCCAATTACCGGAATGTACCGTGACGCTCCGGCTCGAGACGACGGCGCGCACTTAACCGGGTTAGAGACAGGAGCAACGGCACCCGGTGTGCTGTGGGCTGCGGTGGCAGTTCGCTCAGGTAGTGTCGACACACATGATCGAAATCCGACTGGGTCCCGACCGAGCCTGGCGTTCAACTCAACAAGAGGAAAATACAGTAAACAACGGAAACGCTACATTTTTAAATACTTAGGTTTCTTTTTCTTGAATGTAAAGCTTTGTATGACACTTAAGAGATGTTGTATTTAGGCCTGTTGGGGCCTAGAAACACCCTGGTTAAGCAGCACGAAGACGGACATCCCCAAAACCATCAGGACAAAGAGGGAAAACGCCTGGAGAATGTTGCTCTTTTTGTGCTTTATACTGTTTATAAAATCTCATCATATCGTCCCACTTTTGAAGGCCAGTCTAAATAAAACATTGAAGCAAAATGTTGACACGTGCATCGTCCCTGGGACCTATAGAGGCCCCCTAGAGAAAGTGATGTAGAGTAATCCATAAATCATTTTACGATTGGATGGGAAAATGTAACTACACCAAATGATGTAACGCAGTCAAATGAGACAAAATGGCTGTCCAGCGCAGAGGCTCATCAGGCCGAAGTTTGGTCAAAATTGCCTCCAAATGTGGCCATTAATTTTAACCCATCAAATTACACTCATCCTAATGTAAGTCCACTCTAACATCAGTTCAACACGCACTCATCAGCCACAACATGACGCAGAGCAGCTGCGGGTATTCACATGCTGCCTACATCTCTCCACTGCGGCACCAGATTATCCTAATGGACAACGGCATGTTACTTAAAAAAGAAGCTTTTTAGGATAAAAACCAGGTCCCGGGAGACCGCACTACACACTACACACACACACACCACAGCTGGAGCGGAGAGGGATGGCCGCGCGCAGGAGAGCTTCTCCAAACACGCTAATTAGATCTCGAGCTCTGGCCCCGCGCTCTGAAAGCAGCCCAGCGGCGGGGCGCGCGGAGCTGTGGAAAGTTAATTGAATTAAATTCCCTCTAAACTAATTAGGCTGCAATCTGCCACGCGAGCTGTCCCTGAGCAAGGTTCGAATTAGGCGGAATGGATTTGTTCCTTTTCTTTAAAAGAAAGGAGGAGAGACCGGTGTGTTTTTTGGTGGGCTTCTTTATTTGTCTTTTATGCTAATTCTCCCAGGGGGGTGGTCACGTGATTGCCGCGCGGCAACCGGACGGCATCCGGAGTGTGCACCCCGGCCGGTCCGCCGGTCCACTCCTCGACCCCCCCCCCACCCACCCAACCCGGACCACTACAAAGCCACCATAACTCCAGGCGTCAACACAAAAGGCCAAGAGTCTCATTTTAACAAACGCATAAACCCAGAATAACAGCTTGGCGTGGGCCTCTGATAACTGCGCTGCTTTACGGCTGCATGAATGAGGAGCCTCTTTAAACTGAGAGCTGAGTGGACTGAGGTAATGGAGGTGAAATCGATCGCTTTCCTGGGGGAGTACAATGAAAGGGGGAGGAGGGGGGGGGGTTAGTAGTGCAGAGCGACACGGATGAAAATCCCCCGTTAAGAGCAGAAACAGATATGATAATGGGAAAGCCTCTAGTAGTCGTTCATCATTCAGCACCTCCACCTGGCTGCTGCACCTCTCTGAGCCGCCGCTGCTGCTGCTGCTGCCGCTGCTGCTGCCTGGGATGGCCACCACTGCTCAGTACATACCCCTGGAATCGAACCTCTACAGCCAGCTTTCATCCACAGAACAGAGATCAGTATTCAGTTGGCAGCAGAGCAGGAGGCCCGATCTCACACGTACAGTAACTCAACACTGTCAGTGTGTGCAACTGGGGCCCAGACCCCCCCCCCTCCAGGGGTGCTGCATTTCAAATGGTGTTTGGTCATTTTAAAAAAAATGAAAATGTCATTTCAGTCATTCAGACTCTGCGCTTTAAACCTCAAGGCCAGCAGAGTGCCCCTGATGGTTTTTTTAATTTGGTTCATTACAGTTTGTTTAGAGAATTTGCACCACAGAAGTGCAATAGGGCAGGTCGAGCATTACTGTGGCCCTGTGTTGCACAAACTTTTCTTTCTTTTTTTTTAGTGGATGTTGATATCTAGTGCAGATTCCTAAAAACAGAGCAGTTTTAGTCTAATTACCTTTAGATAACGGACACAGAAAATCTATAGGAGTAGCCTACTTAATGAGAGGAGTAGCTAAGTTTTTAATGAAAATATCTTTAACAAATTTATCTATGTTCACAGCTGCTGCTGCTTGGGTCTTGGTCTGGGTCCACGGAGCAGCTCCACTCACTTTCAAGGGAAGAAATTCATAGGAAAACTACTGTTGCAAAAAAAGTATTGTAGCCTTTACTTTAGGACAGATGCTTTTGTACTAGTCAAATGTGTGTATTCGCTCTCTTTTTCTCTGGTCTTCCACGTGCCCCTTCCTCTTCTGTTTGACCTTTTACCCCCTTGCTCACTTCTCTGTTTTTCTAGCTCTCTTGCACCTTACGCTGTCCTCCAATTGTATCATTGGCAGAAACGTGGGAGAGACATCAGGGCAAAGACAGACAGAGACAGATGGACAGACAGACAGAGGAGGAATAAGGAAGGGCTGAGAGAAGAAGGTGGAGGAGGGAGAGGGAGAGGGCGGATGGGGGGGGGGGGTGAGTGAGCAAAATGTAGCGAGATAGAGATAGAGGGAGGTTAGAACGATGGAGAGCCAGGTTTCTGTTTCTCCCTAATCTAATCAGAGAAATGGCAGCAGTCAGAAATAGCCTGACGGACAGTCTAAGAGCCTCTTCTCTTTCTCCTCCTCCTCTTATTCTTGTCTTCCTCGTCGGGGAGGGTAAATGGATGCACACACGTGCGCACACACACACACACACACACACACACACACACACACATACACTCATGCCAGCTTGATTTCCTAAAACCATAAAATGTAGATGTGCTTGAGGGTTATAAGAGATGGGAAAAGCCTCGAGGTATCACAGCAAAACCTGATCTACTGTCCAGATGCAGCCGCTTCTCGAGTCCCACGTTTAAAAATGTCTGCTGGTCTGTTGCTCTTTTCTCTCGGGCCATCAAGGGTATAATCAGCTTCATAACATGTGGATGACACTTCAAGTATATGGCAATTTGTTTACACTGGAAACTACAATTAATACAACCACAGAGTGACCGTAGACTCATGACTGTTTGGCAGCTAAGACTGCAGAAGGGCACAAAATGAAGTACATCCAGATAAAAGCCACAATTCTTCACTGGTTTCCATTATTACCGGTCATAAACGAGATGGAGAGTTAATACAGCAAAAGGGTTTTAACCTTTAGGCCATTGAGGTGTGACTGAAAACAGTAACTGTAACTAACTTTTAATTTAATTTCTGATTTGTCTGTAAACTTTTTGATTAATCGCTTAGACAAAAAAAAACTCAGCAAATATTTCAAAGTGCCCATTACGACATCAGACAACAGTGTGACAGACACAGAAAAATTAAATTTACAATCTTCACATTAAAGAAGTTGGGAACCAGCAAAAATTTGGCTTTTTTTATTTTTCTTGAAAATTGACTTGATTATCAAAATACTTGTCGATTTTTCTGTTGGTCAACTAATCGATGAATTGATTGTTGCAGCCCTAAAGAAGATTATTGCAGTGTTAAATTATAAAAATACTGCTTCAGGGAAATATTTATAAACACTGCAGAGACACTTCCTCCTCACAGGAGACAACAGTGACTGAAACAGGCTGAGTGTTAGTGTTGTTGGGGGGTCCAGGAGGAGCACAGTAAGAGTGAATGTGTCTTTTTCCTGCATGCTAATTCCTCCCTATAGAGAAGACATTCCTGCATGGTGTGTGTGTGTGAGAGAGAGAGAGATGCATTTACCTTTCTGCATTCACTCCCAGCGTCCGACACAGACCCCCACCAGAGCAGAATTCCAAGCAAATTCCTCTGTCATGTTGTTTCACAAGGTGGACAAGCGTTATTGTGGCAGAACTCCCACCCAGGCACTGGTCTCTCTCTCTCTCTCACACACACACACACATCCATCAGGAGTGTCAGTTCAACACATGCAGAAAGAAAAAAAAAAGAAAAAAAAAACAGGAATTCCCTTTTCGTTATGATTTTATTTACAAGATGGAGGTTGTCATACAAGAATGAGAAATGTTGCTCGATTACATCTGCTGCCTTGTCAACACGCTGTTCAAACATTTATGATACAACGCTTTGATTATTATTTCCTTATGACTCTAAATTTCTCTTAATGTCACACAGACTTGCCTGCACAGACACACACTGTACGGCACCAGAGCAAAATGTCTTTACATTAAAATGCATCAACAGAATCAATTCACCAGGCAGTTATATTATCTGTAACTCAAACTGACTGCTGTACATTTTTGCTTGGGACATCTCCACTAACACATTCTTTATTAAAAATAATATGAATAAGCAGGTTGTTTCTACATATATTTATCAGTGTAGCTGTACTGGTGAGGGGTTTCTCCACGAGGGAAATGTGCATTACAGTGAAGACACAGGCAACGATCTGATGCAATGTCAAACTATCTTTGGTCATTAATGCTTTCTTTTCAATCACAGTAAATGGAGAAACTGGCTTTTATTTATTCAAAAGATCTGTCACCTTTTAAATAAATCACTTGGTATAGCAAGAGTTTTACTGCTAGTTGAAGTTTTCTTATCAACACCCACTTTCATTTTTCTCCATTTGCCATTCTTCATCTTTGTCAATTCATGCAACAGCTTTAATAGGTCCCCGAACGCCAGATATGCCACTGTCCATTGCCATTAACTTACATACAATAGCTTTAATAAATATTAAATATTTTACGGTTTTCAGTATTCTATTTAATAAGGTGGACATAAACTTTTCAGTGTAACAGCTAAGTGGCTCAACAGTTGACTTCTACAAACATAATGCAGCAAAGCTTTTATTTCAGCTAAAACGATGGCTTCAGTCCACCGATGATGAGATGTATGATGTTCCCGATGATGATGAAGCTGCACATTTCCTTCCCTTAGCCCGTGCTTTATTTTTACACCTAATGAGTCTGTGCATAGCTCTTGATATCAATTCCAACTGCTGTGAAGGTCTGTTGTAACTTTAACTTTAGCAGGAGGTTGACTTTATTTACTGTTTGTTGGCAGACACTGTACTGGATGTTGTTGACAAGTTGGCATGAAATCAGTGCATGTGTGTACTGAAACAGAGAGGCAGTGATGTTGTGTTCATCAGAGGTACTTTTATTGGTAGCATGCATCAAGAACCATCCATCCTCCTGACACTGTGTGATGATGATGATGATGATGATGATGATACTGTGTGTGTGAGACAAGTGTACGTGCGTGCATACGTATCCGTATAGATCCTTCTGTGTTTGTGTTTTGTTTGCTCTTTGTCAGTGTTCAGGGCTGAGTGGTGGACGGATGTCCAGCGTTCTCGATGAGCTGTCCTCTCCTACCACCTCTAGGCGCAGACTGAGCGAGCTGCGCTCCTCCTGGCCCTCCGATTGGACGGACAGACGCAGGGTGCAGCCTTTTGGCAGCAGCTCCTGCTCGTACGCTGCGGCTAACTGGTTGACGACCCGCCGCTCAACCTGAGGGATCAGTGACGAGGTCAGAGGTGAGGCCGAGTTTGGTTTCATAAGTGTTTAAGAAAATTGATTTTAAAATTGTGGCGTCTAAATTGTTGGGCCTATAGTCTCAGATAACTTGCTATAGTTTTCTGAGTCATTTGTTACTTTTTTAATTCCTAAAAATGAACTATTGTTGCTTTCTACACCTGTTCTTGAGCCTTGCTGCCTGGTCCCTAATACAAGATATGGACTGATATTGGACTTTGTTCTCTGCTGATTGGAGGCTGTTCCGCGATCCCTGGTGGATCACAGACCAAATATCTCCTTCTCTACAAATGAAAAAACATTTTTACAGCTGACACATGAAAAGCAACACTCAAGAAATATCATAGTGGTGGTTTTTTACACAATAATGTAAAATTGGGCTCATGATTTTCTTGCATAAAACAAAATGTCTTTTTTCATAGTTTTGGCCATCACTCCTATCAGTTATATAATATTTTACAAACCATCGTCCTTGGCGAGTTCTAGGGAGGCAGTAATCTAGTTAACAGGACAATCACACTCATGATCACACCCCTTATTTGGAAGTTAAAATGAAGGCAAACATAAAATGTATTAACTAAACTGTTTTAAATGTCTTCATGAGCATTTTCAAAGCTGTTTCCAGTTTGTCTAACTGGAGTGTTTTAAACCTGTTTAGTTGCTTTGTCAAAGATCTCTCAATCAAACACTTGTGTAAAAACTGATAAAAATAGTAGATAAAATGACAAAAAACATGTAAAAAAGATTTATTTTAAAACTGCATTCAATATCTTGTAAAGCCTTGAGAACAGATCATGTAATCTCAAGACTTTTCAGACACCCTGGTGTGGCAGTCTGTGTGTTATAGTATGTGCATACCTCGTGTTTGATGGAGCGCGCTCCATAATGCATGTTATACCCGCCTGCCAACAGGTCCAGCACTGGACGATCCCACTGAAGAGTAATGTCATGGCGCTGCTTGGCCTACGGAAAGACAGAAAAAAGAAAACCAGTCAAATCGGAAAGAGGATGGTGGGGGAGACAGATAGAGAGGAGTAATGAGATGGAGAGAAAGAGACAAATGCAGCAGCAGGGAGGAGATACTGTCAAGCAACATGTCTGCCAGCGCTAATCAACAGGCCCTTAATGCGTTTTAATCAAACACCAGTCAATAGCAGTGATCAGAGCTGCTCATTTAGCTACTAATGTTAGCGCTCCATTCAATAAATAAGATGCCATCTTTTACTCCAGAGATACAAACACTAATATTACAACATTATAAATACTGTTGTAAGGCAATAATGAGAACACTAAACATTTAATTTATTTAATATAAGTGAGTGACAAAGAAATGGCTCGAGAGGATTCAGTAATAATGAGATTTCTGCTGTTAGCACCGCTGCCACATACAGACAGAGACACGTTATTACAAGACATGCACACTTAAAAAATGAAAGGCAACAGACATGAAGACAAGAATACACACATCACAGACGGCAACATTCAAAAGATAGAGAAATAGACTCAGTGAGAGTCATGAGTCAGGTCCCTATCAGTCGCCTGCAGGGCCCATGTTTGCTGTCAGGACACCAGCTGTAATATTAATAATTAAATATTGATGAAGGCTCCACATGTTAAACACTGTAATCACATTATAGTGAGTAGCAGTGGCACATAATATTGATCTGCGTGTGTTCCTGCACAGCTCAGCGGCTGCTGGACGAAGAGGGTGTGTCCCACTGGAGGACACCCACGTTATAAATGTTGGGTGCTGAGAAGACGGTTCTCCAAATGGCAAGTTCCCCCTTTCCCTCTCTCAGATACACACACGGAGGCTTAGCTGAGCTCTCCTCCACTTTTGTAAGACTGTTGTAGTGTTAGCTATAATCTGCCAGTCTCTACTGTCAGAGGATATAAAACAGTAATGTGGATACACCGTTTGGATCTGTACATAAAGCAGAGTAGTGGTGGAAGTAGTAGTAGTCGTTTGAAAAGTGGAGACTTTGTACACTCCCACACTCTTTTCTCGGATTGGTGGGATAAAAAAAAAAAAAAAAAAAAAAAGTATGTATGTAGTACATGTCGTGATATGATTTGCCTGCGCACACAGCGTTACATACCTTCTTGGCCCAGAAGCTGAGCTCTTTGCTGACCAGCTGTAGCAGCTCTGAATGACAAAACGGCAGGAAGTATACAATTTCATTGATCCGACCGAGAAACTCGTCCCTCCGGAAATGAGCCTAGGCAGGAACCAAACAATTAACGATGACAGCTACAGCCTCTTAGGTCAACTACAGTGAAACGCTGTGGAAAAGCAAACAGTCAAACGAAACATATGTCTGTAATTACTCCTAAACAACGTGGGTTTTATTTGTGTTTATGTAATTGTATTACCTTCAGTATTGGTCGAATCACAGATTCTTTAAACTGTCGGGAGATTTTGATGTTATCACCTTTCTGTACATCCTCTGGGGGAAAAGCACAATATTAACATTAATTTCACTTCTGATTTTATTCACCTGACCTTTGCTTACCTGATGGTGACATGTTTTTACAGTGTAGCGCCAATCACAACAGTTTGTGTGAATGTGTATGCAGTCGCTATAATGTTGATCCCAATTACTTTGACACACACTCTGCAAAATAATTGCTACTGGAGCTATCGAATATAAATTTAAATGATCTGACAAACAAAATAATTTGAACATACTTCACATCCTATCATCAGGCCCATTTTAAACTACAGCAACGGATGAAATTGGAAAGCAATGTGTCAGAATAGGTTTTAATGGGTTCCCAATGTGGGAATTTGTAGATCATGATGTATGTAACCAATGGATGTCTCCAAGAACAAAGACTGTACAAAGACCGCATCGTGTTTGTTCTTGCATTTTTAAGTCTGTATATGTGTGCTTGTATCTCTCACCAAGGTTGTCAGCCAGCTTTCTGCGGCTGACCTCCTCAGCTTCCTGGCGGAGCTGTAGTGCATGCTGGGCTATTTCGTCACTTGCAACGTTAGACGTCATGATGAAGATGGCGTCTTTACATTCGATGGTTTTCCCTTTACCATCTGTGAGACGACCCTGAGAGAGGAACAGCAGGAATCATAGAGTTCAATTTGTTAAAGTTACATTTCCACTCGTTTCATCAAACAGAAACGCAGGATGAATTGAACACAAAAGGTATAATATCTGTATCTGTCTCCTCGTGTTTTTATACACACCTCATCAAAGAGCTGCAACATGATAGTGAGGACGTCAGGATGGGCTTTGTCTACTTCATCAAACAGGACAACGGCGTTGGGACATGCCCTCAACAGCTTGGTCAGCTGACCTCCTTCCTCATGTCCCACGTACCCTGGCGGAGAGCCGATGAACTTTGCCACCTGAGAGAGGGAGCACAATGGGTCAATATAACTTAACAATGTAATGCAAAGACATGTTTTACAGGAACACACTTCACCTGAAATGTTTTCTGTTGCTGCAAACTCTGCAGAAATCCACGACAAGTAAACACTGAACAAGAATCCTGACTTGGTTCTTGAATGTCACAACATAATGTAACTCTGATTCAGATTGAATGCATTCATCAGCAGAGCGTCACAAAAAGGGGCAAAAACAACATTTATTTTGGTTTATGCATCCATTATAAGTACATAAACAGAATTAATCCAATGTGTCATTGCCATGAATCTGCAGTAGAGTGTTGCAACTGTAACAGATCTGCTCTCGTGTGAAATGAATGAACCTCTGTTAGAGCAACACATTCAACACCATGTGTGATTCAGGCCCTTTGGCTGCTTAACGACGTCACGCCAGTATATTAGTAACAGGTGAAAAGTATCTTACCTCATGTTTTTCCTGGAACTCAGACATGTCCATACGGATGAAACCCTGCAATCACACGATGGATTAATCCTCCCATCACACTACTGTACGTACTGTATCAGTGTTTGTTTTTCTGTTGCACTCAGCTGAATGTACAGTCACCATGGAAACCAACACAAATTGAATTCTCTGACATTTCCTCAAGGCGGGCAGACCCACTAAATTAAATGTCGTATATGTATTTTATATCTATGAGAAAACCTGTTTTCCACCTATTGATTGAACGGTAAAACACAAAGCATGTGCGCGCGTGCATAAGATGCTACATCACATACCTTTTTAATGTCCTTGTGCATGTAGCGAGCCACCTGTTTGGCCAACTCTGTCTTTCCTGTAACGGCCGCCACCGAACCAGACAGACAAAACAGAGACATGATTTAATTATTCAGTATCCAACAGGAACAACCCCTGCTCCCATTTAATTATTTTGTTTTTCATTTAAAAAAAACAAAAAAAAAACAATCCCTGCTTTTTTGGAGTACATCAGTATGCAGAGATTTCAGGAAGTCTTACTCATATCAGACAGAAAGACGATCTCTCTCTTTCTCTAAGTACTGGCCTAAATCCCACTGCCTCCCCGTGCAAAGCTTTCAATCATCTCCAGCTCTCCAGAAGCACACATTATGTTTGTCAGTAAAATATTCTGCATATAAATGCTCATCTGATATTGATGTCCTGTGTTTGGTATGCATATGGGTATGATGATTGTGTGTGTGTGTGTGTGTGTGTGTGTGTGTGTGTCTGTGCGCTCGTGTCTTGTTGCGGTGTTTAATATTGATGTCTCATGGCCATTGTTTGTCGCTGAAGGCAACAGAGAATATGAACACCGTCTCTCCTTCATCTATCTCTCTGGCCTGTCATTTCACCATCTTCCTCTTTTTTAGCATCTGGTCCATAATATCCCTCTGTCTCCCTATTGCCTTTACTCCACCACACTTCTTGCTGCTGCTTGTGAGCTTTTCTCTAAACTACAGATGTCCCAGTCAAGCTTTATCCTTTTATACTGAATATCTGCTGATACAGATTTAATCTCAAAAGCTGATTGAAAATACACCCTGTATCACAGCTTTCCCTTGCTGTTTTCTTACAATGTTTTGCACAGTGTTTCGTTTTACAGCGTTTTGTATAATATGCATGGATAGAGGCATCCAGACGGATCCTGTCAGTTCATCCTCACCATCCCCAGAAGATATCATTGATTCAAATTCCTGGCTGTTGGTTTGTTAGTGTTGCTCTGAGGCTTGTTCACTCACAAAACTGTATAGTAGTGTATAGTAGGAAGAGTGTTTTAAAGCGCGATCAGCTGTTCTTGACAGCTGGAGTAGACAAAGTTCAAAGGGTTGCAATAAACAAAGGATTGGACATGGATGGTGCTTTATAAAGCCAATAGTGATAAAAATCAAAATGCCTTAACTGGCGATTCAAAAAGGTGTGGAGTTGCTCTGGTGAATCTGTTTTCCCAGTTGGAGACTGACTGATTGATAAACTTTATTATACTCTGAAGGAAACTGACTGAGTAACAACCAGGTAAACTGAGTCTTTGTAGACAGGACTGAATTTGGTGACACTGCCAAGCTGTACCACGGCACGACAAGTTGTGACATCCAGCACATTTACAGTAACTGTTCCTAATAACTGCCGATGATATGTTAAACTGCATATAACCATTGAATAAATACAATTTCATCATATTTACAATCTCTGGCTGTACTGTACACAATAGTTCAAAAATAAAACCCCAGCAAATTTAGCCTAATGGTAGCACTAGAGGAAAAGTCGGGGGTTCATCAAGCTCAGTGGGATTCACCTCTGGGAAACATGAATGTCTGTCCAAACTTTCATGAAAATCCATCCAATAATCGTTGAGGTATTTCAGTCTGGATCAAAGTGGTGGACTGACCACCTGAAGGCAACTGAACGACAGACCGACATTCATACATCTGTAGCTTGGCTAAAAACCCCGAAGACATGAACAGGACTAACATTAGCAAATAAGTCAGCTAATTTCTACACATTTATGTAATCAAACACAGCCCCTCTTTTTATCTTTCAATTGATCGATTCAATAGGCTGACATGAGAAACAGTCAAAAATGCTGGTTTAAATTATTCTTTTTACTCATTTACTAAATACTATGTACAGTTTCTCAAATTTGTCTTTACATTTACAATGTCACATGTGCTTTTGTAGCCTTGTGTATTTTTTGTCATTTAAATTAATTTGTTTTGCAGGAGGAGAATATAATACTCTCCGTAAGCATCCAGTTTGCTTCAGCAATTTGACTTGCTCAAGTGTTGTATTTATTTTGGCAGCTACTTTTAAGAAACTGAAGAGGTTTTTTTTTCCTTAAACATCACTTCATGAGAGAGAGAGAGTGATTTACCGATTCCTGATGAACCAAGGAAAAGGAATACGAGGGGATGCTCTTCATCGTACCAACCATTCTCCTTCCTCCTGATGGCTAAAGAGCGCAGAGACGGGGAGAGACAGAAAGGAAAGAAAGGCAGGCTATTATTTCAGTCATTTGCATTTGTTGACTTTGCTTTTGCACTAAGTAATCTAAGTTTCATCCAACTGAACCAAGTTGACCCGAGGGTGGCGGGTATCCCAGAAACTATGATAAAAGAGAGCGGGAGCAGGGATGAGAAAAGGGTCAGAGACATTTAGTGGAAAAAAAAAGGAGAAAGAAGAGAGAAAACAGAGCAAGAGAGCGAGATGAGAGACCTCCAGAAAGCTACCCGCGATGCCTCTCTACCCCCCCAGTCAGTGGGGCCATTAGCCAGAAGTAATTGTGTTAGCCTCCCTGGCGCGGCCATGGCGAAATCAGTTTAGCATGGATCGCAGCCTCACACACACACAGACACACACGCTTGCTTAAAGAGGAGTGCCTACCCAACCCTGCCATCACCCCAGCAACCACACTCACACACATACACAAAGACAAGATGATGAGGTGGATCGGAGGGGAGTAAAGAGTGTATCTGGCCGTGGTTTCAGTCACTCGACAAAGAAGCAGACACTAGCACAAACTCATCCAAATCTGAACCTGTTGAGAGGCTGGGGCCAAAACCAGAGACATAGATGAACAGAGTTCTACCAACAGGATCAAAGCAAGTCGCTGGTACAGTGACTCAGTGGTCAGCACTGTTGCCTTGAGCAAAAAGGTCCTGGGGTTGAATCTACTGGCTGGCTGGGACTTTTCTTTGTAGTGACTGTGCCTGTCTGTGCCTTTGTGGGTTTCCTTCAGACAATCCGTTTCCTCCCACAGTCCAAAGACTTGTATTTTAGATTACCTGGAAACTCTAAATTGCTCATAGGTAAGAATGTGTTTGTCTGCGTGTTAGCCCCTGTGTATCCTGCTTTTCGAAGCTGGGAGGCTCTGCCCCTAACATCGAAGAGCAGGTATAGATAATGGATAGATGCATCCTGTCATTCAGGTAAGTTAGTATTTGAATCTTGATAAAGCTGACACTTAAATGACTAAAGTTCCTTTTAGGAGCTGTGCATCAACCTCAGCACCTCTCAGTGCAGCTGATGCTGGCAGAAATGCCGCTGCGGGACTGAGATACAAGTGGAAGGGGAATCTACAGGATCCAGTGCATCCTTTGTATGAATAAATATAGATTTTATTGAAAGTAACTACTGTTAAAAAAAATGACATGTTCTCTCTCAACTTGCTGCTTTTCCCCATCTTCAGGTGAATCAGAGTCTGTATATTTTAACATTACCTTTTCTTCACATCTTCACACACAAACATGGATTATCTCCATTACAAACACAACATACAGTTAAATGCTTTGTGTATTTTACTTTAGTGACTTGGGATATTTTAAACACAAAGTATTCAACAAAATGATGTTGTTTCTACATCCATCAAACCAATCCTCATGTTCATAAATACTAGGGGCTATTACAAGTACAGCCAAATGATTAGTTAGGTTTTAGTTACATTAGTTAGAAGTTAGTTTTTAATTACAATCTTCAATGCCGGCCGTGTTAATAGTGCCACCTCAGGCAAACTTTTCTTAGCCTGATGGAGCCATAAAACGGCATGTCCATGCTACCTGAACCTGGCCCTCCAATCACACAATAGGTCTGCCTGGCTTCTACTTGGCAAATTTACATCTCAACTGTAAATTTAAGCAGTTAAAACACAGGTCCTTCAGGGCTTTTACATTTTGAAACCCTTCCCGTTTGAATCGGCCAATAAGATCACCTTGTAAAATCATTGCCTTTCGCATGTAGCCAAAAGTTTCTAAAGGCCCGCAAAGTCTTAGCAGAAATATCTTAAACTTAACATCACAGTTCGAGATAACAAGCTTAAAAAATGCGTCTCAGAGGCGTCAATTTCTTGGCAAGTTATCGAGTGCAGCCAGATATGTGGCAGGAAAATGATGTGGCCACGCTGCTGAGGAACCGAAACTTACAGGTTTAATTTCTGTGCGTCAAAAAATAGCTATTTGTCCTGTCAAAGCATCTTCTGCCGCGATGATGAGCCTCTTCCTGCTCGCTCGCAGTAAGCTGCTGTGGCTAAGAAGCTGTGTGTCATGCAGTGGAACTAAAGCACAGACTAACAAACATGAGTCTTGAGTGTTAAACTAGCTACTAATAGCTGATGAACATAAGGAGCAGAAGCTTGGCAGGAGAAGAGAAGGAGAGGCAGAATGATGGAGGCAGAGAGACGACACATGGTAGAGAGGGAAGAACAAAGATAATGAGAGGAAAGAGGAGCAAGGATGTAAAAGGAGATAAAGAGGGGTGATGTTGATAAGGAGACAGAGAACGAGGCAGAGAAACAAACGAGTGTGTCAGAGATGGCCACAGAGATGAATAGTGACAAGAGGGGCTCCAAAGCTCCGTCTGCTCTATCAATGGCTGTGTGAATGACAGCGTAACCTTCTGTGTGTTTTAGCTGATTGAGACCGACTTCGACAGAAGGGCACTTTGACATTTCTCAGAGGACCCTGACAACAACAAGGAAAGGAAGGAGACACAAAACAAATGAAAGCTCGGTCTCTCTCTCTCTCTCTCTCTCTCTCTCTCTCGCATGCACACACACACACACACACACACACACACACACTAGAGCATGTGTATTGGGCAGGTCTGGTTGGCTCTAACATGATTACAGAGGGATGATTCTCTTCAATAACTCTTAGCCCTGAGAGCTAAACCTGGATCAATCTAACCTCCTTCCTGTGTGTGTGTGTGTGTGTGTGTGGTTGTTTGTGTGTACGTGTAGCTGGTGTATTTGTACTTTGTGTGTGTGTGTCACAGGTTGCAGCAGGCCAGCTGTTCATCATGAGGGGTTCAGGTAGAAACAGGAGACATGACATCACACCAAATGTAAAAAAAACATCAAACTTTTTTTCTAATTTCTTTTCCTCGCATTCTAATCTGCAGAATCCTACCACAACAAACAGTTCATCCAAACGTCAGCCTAACGTTTTTTGCACTGACATACTGCAGTACATACAGACAACTAATTCTTATTCAATAAATCGATAAGCAAATAGATATAAAACTGACTGTCAAAAACTTGGATAAATGATTCATTTTTGAAGTAATTTAATCAAAAACTTTTTTTTTGCTATTTTAATTGTAAAGGGCATTTTACAAGATTTTACTGGCATTTGGGTTTTTTGATAGTATTACTAATAGGAAGAGAGAAGAGGTGATGATATCCCACAAATGTTTCTGGCTGGAATCGAATTTCTCAATCACAGGGTGGGTTTCCTTACCACTCAACCACCAGGACGCCCTGTTTTGGCGTCCTGGTGACATTTTACAGCAAAAGTGATAAATAACAAATGCAAGTGAGAAATTAATTCATAATGAAAATAATACTTAGTTCCAGTCCAAAAGAATACACCATTTTATCATTGTAAGAACTCACACTATAGAGTAAACATTTGTTGTATATGGCTTCCTTTTGGTCTGGTCCTATGTAGCACTCTCTCTCTCTTTATCTCTACATCCTTTTGTCATTTTCTGTCTCCTTATCTACAGTGTGTCCCTTCCTCTCTTTCCTGATTCATCTCCTCATCTCTAAATCTTTGCTTCCTCTCTCCAACTGCCAGAGTTTGGCTGATTCCTGCTTGGCTCACCTTTAATAAAAATTGACAAAATAGCACAGAGCATGAGTATAACTGTACTGTAGATACTGTGTTTTTTCAAACATCTTTGGAGATGGATCCTCTGTCTGCCTCTTGTCCTCTTTTAGGCATCCCACATGCTCTCTGGCTCCCCCCTACTGTGTGTGTGTGTGTGTGTTTGTGTGTGATATTCACTGTAATACTTCTCAGGGATCAATAAGCTGTTCTTTTATCACTGTGGCAATGTCTTCTATGGCTTTCAGTACAATTTGCCATGATAACAACAATCATTCATCACCCTGCCAAAGACTACAAGTCCCATGATTCCCTCCTCCTCCTTGGACTCCACTTCTTCCCCTCCGTACAGTGACACTTGTAATTACTGCTCAAAAACGCATCATTGTCTTTTGGTTTATAGAAAACTCTGTAGTTTTTATGAGTAGATTTGTAGTTCTATGTAGTTTTTTGAAATCTTAAGCGGAAAAAAAATATCCAAGTTGTTCTCCTGTTGGTTATAAACTCTGCAGTATTTGCTCTCACTAACACATTACAGATTATAATGTCTGCTTCTACCTTTGGGAGTGAGTTGATTATTTTCACAAATCTAAACAGAAGATGTCCAAGATCATAAAAATAACACACAGCTTCTTTCTTCACAGCTGAAACTCTTTCTGAACACACACACACACACACACACACACACACACACACACACACACACACACACACACACACACACACACACACACACACACACACACACACACGCGGATCAATACATGGCCTCCATGGATGCCTGGTGTAATATCAGTTCTTTACTGTCTGCTATGTTATTGTGCTCTAACTCATCCTCCCTCCTCTTCTCCATGCATTACACTCACCCTCTTTGTCTTTCTGTCAATGCTCTGAGCTTTCTGGTTCTCAGCTACTTCTCTGCTATCTTCTCCGAAGAGTGTTCTTGCCTCTTTTTTGTCTCACATCACCCCCCCCACCCATCTGTTTTTCTCTTCCTGTCTCCCTCACTTTGTCTTTCTGTTGTCCATCCCTGTCTCTGGAAAGGAGCTGGACGCCACAGCGTGGAGGAACGATGATGGCAACATTATCAGGGGGTGTATGAAGGCCACAAAGTGCGAGTAGGAAAGGACAGAAGGGTGAAGGAGAATGAGTGGGTGTGATGGGGATCGAGGGGGTAAAGAGATAGAGATGGAAGGAGAACCAGAGGAGAGAAAAGCTAGAAGAGAGAGAGGGGGAAAGCAGAAAGAGGGAGAGAAGAGAGGAGGAGGGGAGGAGTAGGAGGGTCTGTAGTATGTCTTCTCTCTGTAATTGTGTTAACTGGCGGCTCCAAGCCTGGCCTCTTCAGCTGTCACACACAAACACACACACATATGCACACAGCACCTGTGTATGCCTGACGGACAGCTCATTCATCACAATTAACCAATTACAGCCTCCGCCGGTCTGTCTTAACCCGCCTACTGCTGGAGGGAAGGGAGGAGAGCAGAAGAGAGGAAGAGGAGGGCAGTACAAAACAGAAACATGCTGAAAAAAAGAGAGGGGGGATAA
Organism: Xiphias gladius; assembly: GCF_016859285.1. Classification (NCBI taxonomy): domain Eukaryota; kingdom Metazoa; phylum Chordata; class Actinopteri; order Istiophoriformes; family Xiphiidae; genus Xiphias; species Xiphias gladius. The sequence goes on along the minus strand of NC_053406.1, from coordinate 12,082,937 downwards.
AAAAAAAAAAGTCAAACAGGCAGTGTGGTAACAAAGAGGAGGAGGACAATGCTACGGTTTAAAAGTGTGTATTTATGTGCATCTATTATATATGGGGTGTATGGCTGTTGTGTATGCATCAGTTTGGCTGCATATATAATGTTTGATGTCTGTGTGTGTTTACCCGAGGCAACGGTATTGATGGCCCCCTCCTGTCCGATGATGTGCTCCTTCAGCCTCCTCTCCAGGGGGAACCTTCTCCTCTCTTCTGCTTCTCGCCGAGCCTGCGCCTCCTGGAACTAGATGGAGGTTAAAAGAAAAAAAAAGACAAATAAACAGAAAACAAGTGAGACAGTCAATGAATCAAGAGCAGGAGGGGAGACATTTTAGGGGGCATAGAGGGATTAAAATGGGCAATGTATGAAATCAACTCTTGTAAAAATCTCTGCTGATGTGTCTCTACTTATTCCTTCATCTCTTTATCATCACCTTTTCTTCTTTACCACCCTTTCCAACTTCTCAACTCATCCCCGCTATTGGGCACTGAAGCAGAGGAAGTGGTTTTGGTAAAACATGCTCTTAGACAGTCTTGAGGCAGGTTAGTTTCACCCTACTGATGATATGTTGTAGTTGTCTTGCTTAAAACATTTGATGTATGTGCTCGGCTGAGGAGCCAACTGTGCAAAGTTATCATCTGTGGGATTGTGACCAAACACCTCTAAGCACTGCTATAGGTGAGTCTCTCCCTTTTTTCCCTGTTATTGTGTTTGTTTGTTTTTTTTCCTTTTCAAAATAAAGGGTCTATTGATAGAAGTCCTTTGAGCCACATTTGTAATGTCTGGGTTCATAAATAACACCTACTTGACTCTTTACCCCTGTAGAAAATGCTGTTATGGCTAAATAGTTAAAGTGATCTTTGCATACCTGTATTCAGACAGAGGCATAGGAGACTATGTTATGAGAATTAATTAAAATGTTATGTTTCAGATAAGCAGCTTTTGTCGGGCCTTGTGCATGACCAAAACGTAGCTACTCTATAAATTTACAAGCTACTTTTGTCAATCATTTCAAAGGTGTGAAGGCTGTTTGAAATGCAGCTGTTCAATAAATTTACTACGAGTTTTTACAGTGCACGGAGGCAGACATTGTTTTGTAAGCAAAGCAAGGTGATACATACAATTTTTTTTTGTCTACAATAATAATATTCTGTGTTAAGTATCACGTTTTTTGAAACTTTGGAAGGAAACTTCTAAAACGCATATCTTTCTTCCTCTAAAAATCTCTTTACTACTCCCTTCACTCCCTCATTCAGTTTTTAAATTTCCTTTCCATTTCCCAGCAGCTATCTGCTTCCTGTCTTCCTCCTCTTTTACACATCCTACCACTCTATCTGCCTTTGCCTTCGTTTCTCTGACATCCATTTCCACTCCTCTGCTGATTTGAGCTCTTTCCAGCTCTCTTCTTCTTTCTTTTCTTTCCCCTCTCTCTCTCTCACCTCATTCCCCCTCAGTTTCTCTCCGTCTTTCTTTCTTCCAGACACCACACGACTCATTCATTGTCTCCTCTTTGTCTCCTCAAAGTCCAGGTTTTCACCTCGCAGTGGACGCAGGCTGTTTATTCTCTCTCTCAATCTTGCTTAACTCCAGCCTGCTGTCAAGCTGGTAGATAACTATGGATAACTCAAGTTTTATTTAAGAAAAAAGCAGACCCCACTTCTACTACTATATACCTGTGAAATACCAAGAGCTGGGCAATGAGGAGTGAGTCATCACAGTCAGCTGTTCCTGCAGGTGTGTTCAGTCAAAAACCCACGGAAATCTTAGGACTGCCCTCGTCCTTTTCCAATTTCAATAAATTTTTTAATCAGACCCATCCAGGAAAATATTATATGAAAGAGAATTGATTTTTTTCAAACATTCATATTACATATATACACATTATGGTATTACATAATAATACACAAACACCTCAATATCAATAATGTGACAATATTTTGGAGAGTACCTTTTGTACTTTCAAACGACGTCTACACACATGAAAACAGTAATGTAAATAATTACAGCTGGCATTTTGCACGCTGAGAAAGGCACCTGACTGAAACAGCCCTGAATTAAAAAATAATTTAACTTTAGCTGTCCTGGTGATTATTTTTTGGGTTCCCAGTTTTGGAGACTTTATCGCATGGCTGTACATAGTAGCATTATACTGTCAATGATGAACTTTCACTTTAAAAGAGCCTTTAGGAGCAGAGAAGAACAACATTTAAGCTACTATATGTCACAATATCATAACAAAAATTCCACATTGCATCTAGTCTCATATCATATGTACTTTATATTATACTGATCTATAACCCAGCACTGTTCTTCAGCAGGTTTTTAACCCCTGTTAACCTCTACCAGCTTTCATATCTGTAATACTCAATAGCACCTGCCAATCAGTCACCAGACTAACACAGACCTCCTGATGAGTGTGTGTCTGTGTGCAGGAGGGCAAGTAAATGACACAGATGTCTGCTGAGTGAATTGTGCTGTGTCATTTAGACCAGGCCACAGTAAACAACTACAGTATCGACTCATTTGTATGCATAGAAACTAATGTTGTAATTGCTTGAGTAATCTACACAGCTTGTCCAGCAGCATAACAAAGTAAGTGTTTGTGTCTGTGTGAATGTGATGAGTGTGTCATACCTTGTTCTCCCACTGCTGCAGTACTGTGCTCACTTCTCCCTCTTTAGCATAGGCTCGTGCTGTGTGTCCCAAACCATTGGTCTGCAGGGGGTTGGCACCTGTATGCAAGTGAACACAAACGAAAAAAAGATTTAAAAAAATAAATAAAGCAAATCATTTGGAGAAATGCACAAAATAGCAGAAACTAAAAACAGAAGTCAACATCAACCTTTTTTTTTTGTTTGTTTTTTTAGAAAAATGTGTTTGTCATTTATGATTTGAGAAATGCAAGTACATGCACAAACTGCCTCAGCAGGAGGGTCAGGACGTCGATCAAGCCAGTGAATTTAGGGGTGAGAGGTCACACGGGTTCAGGGGTCACTGAGGCTAGCTGCAGTGAAGCAGGAGGGCCACGCAATGACCCTGTAGGGGGTTTCATATCTGCAACGCGTGCCAATAACACACACTCTGACCCTTACACCAATACCCTGGACTATTATACAATCTATAGACACTGCAGGTTGTTGCAGGTTGGGGGCCTTGTGAGGTACAAAAGCACAAACACTTCCACACAGCAGGAAGGGTCAAACAGAGGAAAAATTTTGTTAAGCAAACTATCTTTAAGGGGTTGGAGTATAAATGCAGAGAAACGATGATGTCACAGCACATGTGAAGTGTGCCAGGGCTGGACAGCGTTGGGCTTGTCAGTGTGGATGGTTAGCAGTGCCTTCTGCCCTGACCTGTGCAACCACTGTCAACCCAGAGTCACCAACACACTCGTGCCTCCACATGAACAAGTGAATGTTTCCATCACATCAGCTACATCTAGGACAAAATGAAAATTGAATAAATAAAGGAAAAGAGGACAAAAGGTTTTTAAAGACGTCACACTCAAGGAACAAAGTTGGTCTTTGGAGTCTAGCAACACAACGAATGTAAACCTGACAGAAAAATCCATGGCACTCTGACTCTTGTGTATAATAAAAAGCCTTTAATATTTCATTGCTGGTACCAACGTGTTACAGCTTAAAACCTTTGTCAGTGTCAAAGCTGGTACTAAATGCTTGAACAGAACTTGCCAGCTTTTAGACTGTTGTTTATTTAGGCACAGTTGGACAACTTTTTACATTTGATATGTTTGTGTTCATTTGTTGAATAAAAAACAAAAAACAGTTATATTGTATGATATGGAGAAAAATACTGTATTAAAAATCAGGTATTGTATCAACACTAGTACTGAAAATTTCAAACAATACCCAGTCCTAATCCTGTATTTGAAATACAAGAAACAAACACTTGAGCTTTATGTTCTGAATTCATGGGAGATGGTTAGCGTTTCAGTGTGTTCAGTGCTTCATCCCAGTGATAAACATAATGCAGCAGTTCTGTTATACATGGATTTCTCTGGATTTACTCAGACTTTACTGGCACCACAGGAGATTCAAGGGTTTCGTGATGAGTTGCTGAGCAACAATCTTTGGCTATCTAGAATGAGGCCTTAATTCAATTTAAGACACTACTGACTCTCATGAGAGTCAATGTAGGAAAAACAGTGCAAACTTATGGGGGTGACATGAAATGTGTCACTTCAATGGTTAGTTGGCAGGGAAATTCACTGAAATCTCTGTTACAGAAGATAAGATGATTAAAGTAAATCAATGACAAACTGCAAGTGACAGTACAATCTTCTACGTCTAGCAAGTGTATATTAAGGTCTCCACTGCACCCTTTGACCTGATAAGGGTAGATATTTTTACCAAATTTGAAAAAGGTGCATTCAAGTTCATTAGTGCAACACCTGTATTTTAAGTATAGACCGCCGAATTGTGCATTAAGAACCAGAATACCATTTTGAAGTTTTTCTGACTAAGCTACACTCTGTATGTGATCAATAGATGTGCCAGTTTTTCATTCTGCTCTGTGAACCAACCGCAGAGACTAATAATCACCGTGGTGATTATTGATAAACCCCTAAATTTTGCGACCTACTCACAAAGCTATCGATCCTGACAACAATACACCACTGCCCCCCCCACCTCCCAGCCCACCAAAAACATGAGGAAGGAAAGCAATAAAGTACCCCCACACTCACACACAGGACATAATAAATAGCATCATTTAGGGCTTTAATATCAGGCCAACCCTCTGGGCCATAGCACTTTATAACAGGATCAACACTAACGACACTCACACAGAAAGACAGACAGACAGACAGAGAGACACACACACACACACACACACACACACACACACACACACACACACACACACACACACACACACACACACACACACACACACACACACACACACACACACACACACACACACACACACACACACACACACACACAGGATCCCTTCATTAGGAGTGCTTTAGTTATGCCTATTAAGAGTCCCCTCCTCTTTCCTATTTCCTCCTCCCTCCCTTTAACTGCAGCTGGTGGGAGAGGGACCCTGCTGGTCTTTGTGTGTGCGTGTGTCCTCATATCTGCATTGTGTTCGTCTGTGAGCATGTGTGTCTCTTCTAGCCTCCTACCACCTATGGAGCCGTCCATTACCAAGCGCCCCTGGCCACGGGCCTGATGTGGAGCTCGGGGAGAAGCTAGAGAGCCTCCGCAGGTAGGGTGAGGGACTGAGGGGCGAAGAGAAGCCTGAGGGTGGGCCTGCAGACTGTGATGAATGGAGATGTGAGTCGAGGGCCGGCTAAGGCCAAAAGAGCAAACCCACGGCTAGGAGAGTAACATGGACGCACACAAACACAGGGGAAATAACAAGGTATAGGATACACACGCACACACACACCTCCATTCTTAAACACACACAATGTGCACATACATGAAGGAAAGACGATGCACACACCCAAATCCACATAGATATTCTGAAGCTGTGACAGTTTATAAGATTTTTGGTGATGATGTAAAAAAGATTGATAGGAGACTATAAAGAGGAAATGGATTAAAGACAAAGACAGTGCACGACACAAGCTTTATCAAAAATAATCAAACAAGCATTAAAAACTTGTAGAAGTCTTTAATTATGCTCCCATTCACACAGAATCACATATACTCAAACATCAATGTGTTTGTGATTGAAAGAGCGTGATGTCATGATTGTTATTGGCTGTGATGGTGGCGCCAACCCAGCAACAGCCCAGTCATGGGAGCAACAACCAACCCCGTCTTTAATCCGATTGTCTTAAGACAAATGTCTCTGCTTTGTGAAATTTCTTACCTTTTTAATTCAAAAATGCATCTGCAGAACATTTGATTGAGTTAGGCAAGGTGATTTGTTTAAGCGTACATAGTGCTTAGAGGCGCAGGGGTGAGCCGGGAGAGACGGTCAGACACAGCTTTGGACGCACCATCCATCATAAATATAAACAAGACATTAATACGAGCTTGTGTGTGTTTGAGTGTGTGTATAGTGGTGATGATAGTGGTTGGGGTGTTTGATCCAAAAAACAGTGTTTTTTAGACTGAATACCCATCAGACTAAAAAGCAACAACTACAAATGTCACCCGAGTTAAGGTTCAAAAAGGCGCGTACAAACTCAAGCATATGAAAAGGATAAAAGCATACATGAATATATGAATATTTTAATTAATGAAATGGAGGCTTAAGTACGCACACACACGTGCACACGCAAACACACACACACACACACACACACACACACACACACACACACACACACACACACACACACACACACACACACACACACACACACACACCTCCATTCTAAACACACACAATGTGCACATACATGAAGGAAAGACGATGCACACACCCAAATCCACATAGATATTCTGAAGCTGTGACAGTTTATAAGATTTTTGGTGATGATGTAAAAAAGATTGATAGGAGACTATAAAGAGGAAATGGATTAAAGACAAAGACAGTGCACGACACAAGCTTTATCAAAAATAATCAAACAAGCATTAAAAACTTGTAGAAGTCTTTAATTATGCTCCCATTCACACAGAATCACATATACTCAAACATCAATGTGTTTGTGATTGAAAGAGCGTGATGTCATGATTGTTATTGGCTGTGATGGTGGCGCCAACCCAGCAACAGCCCAGTCATGGGAGCAACAACCAACCCCGTCTTTAATCCGATTGTCTTAAGACAAATGTCTCTGCTTTGTGAAATTTCTTACCTTTTTAATTCAAAAATGCATCTGCAGAACATTTGATTGAGTTAGGCAAGGTGATTTGTTTAAGCGTACATAGTGCTTAGAGGCGCAGGGGTGAGCCGGGAGAGACGGTCAGACACAGCTTTGGACGCACCATCCATCATAAATATAAACAAGACATTAATACGAGCTTGTGTGTGTTTGAGTGTGTGTATAGTGGTGATGATAGTGGTTGGGGTGTTTGATCCAAAAAACAGTGATTTTTAGACTGAATACCCATCAGACTAAAAAGCAACAACTACAAATGTCACCCGAGTTAAGGTTAAAAAAGGTGCGTACAAACTCAAGCATATGAAAAGGATAAAAGCATACATGAATATATGAATATTTTAATTAATGAAATGGAGGCTTAAGTACACACACACACGTGCACACGCAAACACACACACACACACACACACACACACACACACACACACACACACACACACACACACACACACACACACACACACACACACACACGCTCTCACACACAAACACATTCACATAGACATGCACATCCTGTGATTGTGGAGTTACCCCATGGGCATGTTCTGTGCAGAGGTCACAGTTCAACTAGGCCTAGCTTGTTTAAGAACTGCTCGCCTGGAAACTGAGGGGGATATTCTGCCCCCAGGGTCTATGAGTGTGGTGTGTCTGTGTGTGTGTGGGGGGGGGTGTGCGTGCCCTGGTTGAGCTGAGTCAACGACAGGTGCGAATGTAATGGGGGTGAATGGAAAGGGGGAATGAACAAGTGATCAATTTCAAATGAGCTTTGTTATATTGTTCATATTACTCGGGGGCTGAAGCGATAAGATGATGATGCATGGAAAGCTTTCTAAAGCTGATGGAGACAATACTGCCTTCAGCTCTAAGGGGGAGAGTGAAAACCGTTTAGTTTGGATATCAAAGAGTAAAGTAAGGAGCCCGGCATGTGTCAGGGTAAAACTGGTACCCTTGAATTAGTAATTTATGTGCATGAATTAGTCATTTGTCAATAAATGGTATGCTTGAATTAATTTCTCCTCATGGATTAACAGAAACAATGTTATCCCATAAAAAGAGGATGTAAAAGTTGTGTATATCCATTTATCTCAGTGCAAAAATGGCTTTAAATAAATAAATAAATAAATAAATAAAATGGCTCTTCTAGATTCATTGGCCAAGATCAAATATGCTGGTGGAGTGGCAAAACAATGTTTTGCCAAAAATTCAAAATGCCAGAAAATCAGTTCAGGAGGAACTACATGTGACAATTAAAACTCATGAGAGAAAATGTAAAGGGCTCTCTAAATGGCACCAAAGAGTAACTAGTACTTTCTTGGCCTTTGGACTAACTTTCTACCGAGATCACTGATCAATTTCAATAACAAATAAACAAACATACTGTAAATGACTGACAACATACCTTCTTTGGCCCTGGTAATAAATGAGTCGGCTTACTGTCAGTTAAAAAAAAAGCCAAACCACTTAAACTTCATCCTAACAACAAATAGGAATTCTGTTAAACCACTGAGAGTTTTCCCTTCCAATGGACAATATAATTTAGGTCTGTCGGACTGATTTAGCAGTGACTGACAGAGCTCAGGTGACAGCTGCCTTTTTTGTAGTTTTCCCTCATGAGGGACGGACTTGGTTCATCTAAGATGGGTAGTGCAAAAATCCTCTGTCATCAATCCTCTTTCTCCCTTTCTCTTTATTATAGGTGGTCAGGATGGAGAGCCTCAATAGAATAAAATAAAATTAGAAACATGAAAGTGAGACACGGTAAAGTCTAGAATACCGATCGCACTTTCACACCTTGGCTACAGATTTTCATTATTTAAGTTGGGGAAAAAAAAACGATCTTTGGTGCATGGAAGAGAATCAAGTCATGCAACTATGATGTAAAACTGCAGTGTTGTTATGAAAAATGTGCACGTGTACAACTTCACCGTTAATTTCTTGAATAGTCTGTGTGTATATCTAGAAACCTTCAGAGGTCCAACATGGACTCAAATGTGGGGTAAGGATGGGTGGGCTGTGACGTACCAGCCTCCAGCAGCATGCGGAGAGTGCGTGGGTCATCAGCCAGTGTGGCGTAGTGAAGCGCCGTGCAACCACGGAAACCAGCTCGACTGCTGAGCCTACTGCTGAATTCATCCTCTCTGGACACCAGGACTGCAGGGAGGGACCCACAGAAATACATCAGGAACAAGAAAGATGAGAAAAAGACACACGCGCACACACACAAGGAAGGACACAAGAAAAGTACAACTCCAATCTGAGATGCAAACGGTATATTCCCTGAATCTGAAGAAAATGCTTATGATGGTTTGACCAACAAATTTAACGGGAAATGTTTGAGCCTTTGAATCCAGAAGAACTTTATTTAATCTATTCTCACTCATTGGTAAGGCTCCAGGAAGTGTGACAATGATAACACTGCAGACTACAAAATTGTCTTTCCTGTTTCCATCTTTGGAAGAGTTGTTCATTTTCACAGATTTAAGCTCAACTGTCTAACATGATCGGAATAATGTGAGCTGTGTTTTGGGGTCTCCTTTGCCGTGCTCATTACTAATAATAGAGACAGTCTATCATTCTCTCCTTACTTCTCTTTTTCATAAGAGCACTCATCTCATGCCACTCCTCCATCATCCCTTTTTATTTTTTCCGCTTCCTTCCTCTCCTCCTCGGCATCCATCAATTCCTTTCATCACTTGCGCCCTCTTCCTCCCTCCTCCCTCCCTGCTCCCTCCCTGCTCCCTCTATCCCAATAACTTTGTCTCATCCATTTCCTGACTTCCTCTCCTCTCCCTCCCTCATCATCTAACCCATTTCCTTCAATCGCTCCCTCCCTCTAACACCCCTCCAAACATCCACATCTTCTTCCTTCTCCTCCATCTTTAACCTCTCACTGCATATCGTCACTCCCTTCCTTCTTCCAATCCCCTTTTTTCTTTCACTGCCCCTCTCTTTTCCTTCTTCCGTGCTCCATCAGTCTTTCACTCCCTCCCTCAATCCCACTCCTTTTCTCTATCGCTCTGACAGTCTCTCTCTGCAGTGTCTGTGTGTGTGTGTGTGTGAGAGACAGGGCGGGATAATCATAGCTAACCCAATAAAGCGTCGCACAGGCCCCCCTAGCCCATCCATCAGCGTGCGTCTGGGAAACGCTTCCCCACGCTATGCCGGCCCCACGTGGACCCAAACCTGACAGCCATATAAATGTCTGCAATATACATATCCCATATAAATATGTCTGCAGAAACCCAACACAGACCGGGGGGTGTGTGTGTGTGTGTGTGTGTGTTCCTGTGCCATCCTGTCAGTGTGTTTGTGTGTGACTGTGTGTGCAGCTCAGGCGAAAAAACAAATAAAACACACGCTACTTGTCACAGAACGTATAAAACAAATAATACAGAAGAAATGTAACGTGTACATATATGCAAATTGTTATGCAAATTATAATGTCTCATAATATGTGGTTCAACACTTAGGATTCATATGTGTAATAAAGCAACCACACACACACACAAACACATGTGACAAGTACAAACACAGCTGCAGTCTTTTTTTTTTTTTTTTAAAAACCTTCTAGGGAGTGGATGCCTTTTTCCCGTGAGGTGTCGTAAACGTTGTTGAAGTGATCTCCGGCATTTGGGTCAGCACCGGCTTCGAGCAGAACCTTCACCACACTGGAAAACAACAAAAGAAACAGACACACACACACACACACACACACAAACACACACCGACATTTATAGACTTATAATAATCCCATCTAGAATTCTCAATTATGTACATGCACAAATACACACAGGCAAGCATTGCATTTCCACAGCAATAATTCAGTACAGTCAGCCACTGATGCTTAAAAAAAAAACAGATTGATTTTTCCTTTATAAAGTACTGAAATTTTACAAGGGATGGATGATGTATCAGTGGCCGATATATTACTGGTCAATAAATGAGACATTTTAATTAGTGTTATTATTGTTCCAAAAATCCGTTATATGGATCCAGTAATGTGGAACTTTTTTACAATAGCTGAGGACAATTACGGATGTCACCTAAAACCTGGTTCTGAATTGGTGTATCTCTAAATCTTATTATTTTCCTTAAAAACACGCAAGCATGTTTGCAGTCAGAAGTAGAATACTGACTGGATTTGGAACTGGGACGAATCTTGCTTCCTTCGTATCACCAAAGATAACGTAACCTCAACCCTCTGATGAACGGGCATGTTTAGAAAACAAACACGATGCATGCAGACGTAGGTGCAAATATCCAATTCCCCAATTGACCACAACTCTTTCATCTGATTCACTTTTATTTCCAGTCTGTCCCGTTACAGTGAATACACTCCAATGACTGCTTCTCTCCTTCACTACACACTTGTCTGCTTCGTAACATGTACATATGTGTACATTGAAGGGGCAAGGGTTGGGCTTGTTTCCGGCGCTGTTGGGGGGTCTGTGTGTGTTGGAGTGGGTGTTTGTGTGTAGTCCTTCATTGGAGCGTACCGCCTTATAGAACAAACACAAGTACCTCGGCAACACCACTCACTGTGACCCGGCGGACATTCCAGGTACCGTCTCTCCGTCTACAGAGCACACTCACACAGACGCACACTTTACATTTACCACCATGAACATGAGCAGTGGCTTTGACATTGAGACACAGACATGCACACCAAAGCTAGTTAGCTAGTCTGTGCCGACTGGGAGAGAGAACGTGGGCGATGGCCGAAACATGAACCCTGCCAGTACGCTGCTGGCTGTCATTAAACTGTGACTATGTAATGCAGCCTGGGAGGGAGTGATGGATTATTTTCAGCTAAATGGTTATGGCAGGGGCCCGAAAAGGCTGAAATGGAGGAAAATTATTATTCATAAGAGAATGAGGTGGACTCATTCTTTTAGAGCAACTACACTTGACCATGTAACAGGCAACAGATGTCCTTTAGGAGAGCCTCTGCTCTTTAAAATGAGACATGACAGGAGATGTGACCACAGTGATGGAGCAGCTACGTAAATCAACTCTGATATTACACCACTGAGTTATTTTAAAGGTGAGGGGTGTAATTAAAAAACCTTTTCACCTGTTGCAGCAATAGAAATAATACTCTTTCAAAGAGGAGATCAGATGGTATTTTAACGGGAGAAAATTTTTTATAAAAATATAAAACATTGTGTATTTGACAACAAATTGAAGCAGTAAAATATGTGAAGCATTTAGCTTTTTTTCCCACCAGAGATGAATCTCCAAATTTTTAAGGATTATTTTCTCTTCAAAATGTGTTTCAGAAAGAAAAGGGAAAAACAACCCAAGGTGACATTTTCAAATTGCTTGTTTTATCTGACCAGCAGTCTAAGCCAAAAGTCTACAATTAGATACGATTAAAAAAGCGTCAAATCTTTACAATTGAGAAGCTGGAATCAGCAAATATTTGGCATTTTTTCTTAAAAAATGACTTTCAATCGATTATCAAAATAGTTGGTGACTCTCAGCTCTAAATGGCAACTGGTATCAGCGTCTGGGATAAAATTAGAGGCTCAAATATCACAGCACAATATTCAAACAAATTACTCTAATGTATCAGAAAAACTAAAGAAAACCTGGAATAAGAATGTGAAAAATTTTCCCTTCAGTTCCATTAACATCATTAAAATCTGACCAGACTTAGTTTGTGTCATCACTACACAACATGCGTGTTCCTGTGGGAGAGTGAGGCTGAGAACAGCCTGACCAGGTCTTTGTGTCTGACCTTGCTGAGGGGGTATAAAAGGACTATCGGGAGGTCCCCTTTTGTTACTGTATCACTGTGGCTGGGGGAGGCAGGGGGGCCGTGACCCACAGAGGGCTCTCCTCTCACCCTTGCAAGCACTTCTACAAACACATCGATGCATCCTCCGAGACACATACAGACACACACAAACTCAAACTATGGCTGGTCACACGAGGCTGGGCAGGACTGTGTGAAGAAATTAGATGGTCTGAAAAGGGTTAATGGCATCAGAAAGGTAAACACGGAGGGATAAAGAGAGGAAAACTGCAGAGAGGAGGAGGAGGAGAGGATGAAAGGAGGGAAGTGCAGCTAAAAAGATGAAAGAGAGGAAGATTTAGTTACACCGGACAGCGCTAAAACTAATGAGCTTTTGAAAACACTTTATAGTTTTACTAATCAACTGATGATCAAGTGGCTAACTTTATTTTGGACATTTAGGAGGAGAGTTGCAGCACTAATTTGAGGCCAAACTAAAAGGCATCTAGAGGTTAATTAGGTTAAACTCCCATTTTAAAAGGACTGAGCCAAAAGTTACAATTACCGACTTCATAATACAGTCTCATAATTACCGAAACAAAATCATCTACAAATTACAAGATTATTTTACATTCCTATCTTAAATAAGACTACATGTGCGTGAGGGGAATTATCTAGCTGCTGACATAATGCCCTCATCCCCAACTTCTGTGCTAGTCTTGGGTCCATCCTCTGTGGCTGTCACAGGATGCAACAGGAAATATAGGCAGCATTTTATTGAACCGAGTCATCCTTAATTAATCTGATTCCCTTTCTCTATGCTTTGCAATCCTTGTTTACATTTTTGTTTAATTCATTTGCACCCCCCCCCTTGGTCCAGAGATACAAATAATTCATCAAACAATACCAAACAGTTGAACTTGTATTAAAAAATGACGTTAGTGTTAAAGTCCTTGTGAAAAGATCCTTTTTAATTTGCCTACTCAACAGGGATGTCTCCTCGCTACCCTACTCTGCTTTTGTACCCGCTCATGGCCGCTCATTATTCAACACGCTGATGCTAAGGCTGGTAGTTTTAACCCTCCAGCTCGGTCCGAGGTTTGCCAGCAGGTGACTGGTGTTACTGCTGGGGGCTGGTGTTAGTTTCCCATCCTGCCCTAGAGGGAAGACAGGAAACAGACACTTCCGTCTCTCCGGTGCTATAACAGACACCCGAGCTGAACTGACCATCCATGTCTCTGACCACCTGGCCCAGAAGCTGGACCTCACTTGACCTCATCTCACCTGGTATACACCTGGGGTCAGGTAGATGCCAGGAAAAGACGCTCACTGCACTTAGTTACTTTCTTTTTTATTTCAGCCAAATAACCTTATCGGTCAAAATGCAATTTATTTAGCTTTGATTTTGTTTATTTGCAAATTATGACACAGTTAAAAGACCTAAACGAGATGGAAATACCTTAGAAACATCCAACATTCCAAAAATACCTTAATACAGTATTTTTTTTTTTTTTTTTAAACATACATGGTTAAAGGTTTATTGTGTACCAATGGGTTTGGATGTTTGCAGAACCCAGACAAACTGGTTGGCAAAACAGTTTTAAATATTACAGGGAGGAATGAAAACAGCCACAGTGGGCTGGTTCAATGAAGAGCTGCAGGTAGCAGGCTCTTAATGCAGTTTGGGCAAATCAGCACACCTCCAACACATCTCCAAGGTTGACAGCCCCTTTTACCATGCCATGCTGTCCTGTGGAAAACCATTTAAACCATGGCATCGTGACTTGAATGGTTGCTGTTGAAAGTCATAATATACTGTATAGAAGGTGCCCATCATGGGTGCGCAGTCATTAAGTGCATTTCTTTCTGTCTTCAACTCCAAATGTGAAATGTGGCCACCAGAGGCTGACACTTTTCTCTGTTAAAGTGGGGTTGCAAAGTGGTGAAGTTCATGTACAACTTTCAACAGTTATTACTCTCATAATCATTAGATGGTTGCTGTGTAGTTGTGTTATCAAAAAAAGATAGTGATCTCACATCATTTCCAGCATTGTATTCTTATGATAATTACTACTTTGTAGAAAATTTTAGCAGCGTGCACGTTGAAAATCATTCCATAAAAACCCATTAATGTGGTTTTAATGTGGCACAGGGTAGAATACTCTTTCAAGGTTTTGTTTATTATATTAGCAGTGGCCACCTGAAGGAATATTTTTTAGTCTACTGAGAAGAACACATGTAGTGAACAATTATATCACATATATGGTAAGCGAGTTAGTTACTAAATTAGACTGCCAACCATCACAGTCGTGTTGTATCATAAGTAAATGATGATAATATTTCACAGGGAGCTCTCTGGTGATTTTCACCGCTATTCAGTCCAGCTAATCCCGGTCCCAAACCCATAATCCCACTCCACTTCACACTCTCTCCACTGCTAGACTATTCTCTCCCTCTTTCTCACCCAACGAGCCGCTCATCCTCTCGTCCCTTCACCCCTCCGCTTTTCCTCGTTTCTTTCCCCTCTCCCTCCCATCAAGTCACTCAGCCGACAGGTTGGAACGGTCAACAGGCGTTTCGCTCGGCTGAGCGCTCATTGTGCACGTGAATGCAGCGAGGGACGGATGGAGGGAGAGAAAGAGAGATGGAGATGGGTATTATGTGTTAAAGAGTGCAAATAGTGGGCCAGGCCCTGTGCCTCCCTGATTTAGCCCCAGATCAAAGCTAAGCAAACACACGACCCCTGATGTCTCACCCTTAACTCTTACACACACCCCTCTGCTCCACCCCTGATTCTCTCATACAACCGCACCTCAACCCCTGAACACAAGAGACGCTGCCTGGTGGACACTACACCTAGAAACTGTCAGAGGACAGCTACAGTTTCTACTGAGATGGCAATCTTTTGTCTCTTGAAACACAGTTATCACTTCTGGTCCAGGAAAATATAAATACACAGTGAGGGAGGGGGGAAATAATTCAACAATAAGATCCGTACAGACATTTTAGCTATAGGCTAGACCTTGTTCATGAGTAGTGTTCCCTGTGTTTTCACTTAACGGCTGCAAATAAAGTGTGCAGCTGAGTAATAGGCAGTTGCCCTGTAAGATATTTGGAATAAACTCCTCTTGTTTGTGTGTGTGTGTGTGTGTGTGTGTGTGTGTGTGTGTGTGTTTATGTGAGTTTTCACACGTGCATCCTCACTTGTGTGTGCAGATGTTTTGTGAATAGATATGAGTGTGTGCGCATGTGTGTGTGTGTGTGAGAGAGAGAGAGAGAGGTGTGAATGATGTGCGTGAACTGATGTTCTGTCTTCCCTGCAGCAGTGACGGCTCACTGGGGGGTTGGAAGACGGGATTAAACACAGAGGAGTGTCACTGCCTCACTGAGTTATAGCACTCATAACACACACACACACACACACACACACACACACACACACACACACACACACACACACACAAACAGTGTGTACAGACTCAAACACACATACAACCAAATTTGTATCCAAAAACACTGAGAAACACATCACATCATTAAACATACGACATGTAATTATAAATACTGTTTGAAATGATTAAAACATATGATTGTATGGCTCAGTCGATAAGTTACACACCAGACAGTAAGTAGAAGAGAGTGCAACTAACAATTATTGTCATGAACGGTTAATCTTAAAATAATTTTATGATTGATTACTGTCTCTTAAATGGGAGAAAAACTGTGAGAAATGCTCACCAAAATGTCTGAGAGCAAAACGTGATGTTTACAAATCTTTGTTTTGTCCAAATTCCAAAGATATCCAGTTTTATAATCATGTAAAAGCAGCAAATTCTCACTTTTGAGGTGCTGGAACCAGCAAATGTTTGACAGTTTTTGTTGATGAATGACTGAAACTATTAATAGATTATCTAAATTGTTGTCGTTAAACTTTCTGTCAATTGAACAATCGATTAATTGACTCAACATTTATAACTTTTAACTTCAACACTTGAAACATTAGAAGCACTTGATACATAAACAGTCAAGATGTTTCAGTTTTTGGGGCCACTATTCAACTGTCATACAAACTTGAGGAAGCAGGAGATGTAACCCTAAGATTTAAATTAAGCTAATTTTAACCTATTTTCATATTTAAATTTCACATTATGCTTCTCACGAGCTCATGAGGCCCTAAAAAAAAAAAAAAAAAAAAAAAGAGTGACCACACAGTCCTGATGGAAAATTTAAAAAAGGTCCGTAAATTGGATTTGGCCCAGCCTTAACCTCGGCCCCTCTCTGTGTTGTGTGTGTTCTGGGGACCAGGAGGCTAATTTAATTTGCCGGGACAGAGAGATGGGGGAACGGGTAAAGACCGTCTGTCAGTCTTAAAGTCGCACTTTGCCCTTCTCAAGACCTACTGTAACAACTAGAGCAGGGACATGGGTGACATATGCTCACAAGCTAACTCATGCAGACAGCTGCATGATACCAAAGCACTACATTACTGTTAACATATGCTCACCAGGGAGGGCATCTCAGAACTGTAAAACACATGATTTGTTCGGTGGGTTTGGTCGGATGAAACACACACAGACCTGTGCTGTCGGTTCATGGCAGCCACCATGAGAGCGGTCCAACCGAGACGATGGCGGTGATTTGGATCCACCCCTTCCTCTAACAGCCTGATGGGAAAATGAAACAGAAAGGGGTTAGAGTTTGATTTTAGCATCACTAATAACGTCAACTTTTAGCAGAGGAGGTCTGAAACAGGTGTCTATATAGTGGTGGTAGAAATATGTTAGAAGTAGTAGTGTTTTGTTAGCATCTTAACATATACAGAGATATAATAATGCTAGAACAAATATTTGTTTGTACTTAGAAAGGGAAAGAAAATGCAGTTATAGCTGGCCAACTGCTTGTGTGTTTGTATCAAAGACCTGCCTTGTTAGACACACCAGCATGAAACCTGCACACGATATCTTTGTCTTTAATCTGAAGCCACACACTTGCTCCTTGACCAGTTCGTGTCTGTGTTGTAAGCCAGATGTGTGTTAGGTTTTCTCCCTGAGGGTATGACATCAGGTACTGGAGCAGCACAATCCTTGTAAGTGTGTTTGTGTGTGTGTGTGTGTGTGGTGTGGTGTGTGTGCATGTGTGCGTGTGTGTGTGCGTGTGATAGTAAGCGATCCGTCTGTCGTCTCCTGTGCTGAGAAGGCAGACAGTGTGCGTGTTTACAGTCAACACAGTGGCCTCTGTCTGGTCTGCATTCAGCTCTGGTACACTCTGGCTCTGTCCTAACTGCATGGTCTGCATGCTCTATCAGGGTTTGGCTCACCACCACAGCTACATCTGAACTTTTCAGGGTGCACTACTTGTTTCAGTTTAGTCAAACTGAGCCGCTCTTACTACTTTCATTTTACTAGAGAGTCGAGTTAAAGAAGGGACATTGCGGCAAGTCAGAGCTTTTGCATTTCACCAGTTTTTCTTGATAACAAATACAAAGCAGAACTGGATGGAAAACAATTGTAGACAAACTGAGCTCCATGAGGAGGAAAAAGGCTTTAGTCAAGTTAGTCAAACAGCAATATGGGGAGCCTTACAGAGCTGCTGCTGTGAAGGTGACGCAGGTATCACTACTGTATACTTAAAATATACGGTAAATTCAACCAAAAATGGTTGAAATGTTATTATAAGTGTTGGACCAATGTAACAGTCAAATCTGACCTTGAATAAAATGAAACTTAATACTGTCGAAGCAACGCTTGCGTACCACCAATACAGCAGAGGAAACAGAAAGAAATCAGGCCTTAAGAAGGGGATTACCAAGCTAAAATAATTTCTTTAGTGTGGGTTTTACTGTGAGCTACAGCATCACAGAGACAAATGCCGTTTCACAGCACATCAGCCTCATAAGCTCCTTCTGATGCTAACTCAACATTGTAAAACATTTCAGTGTAACAGTTGTAGAATAATCTTTTGTAAAGCCTGTGTGAAAACGAGACCTCTGTTCTCTTGACTGCCTCTCAGCAGACACACCCTGACACTCTACCACTTCTATAAACTCAACCAAAGCACTTAACACATCTGTGACCTGCTGACTGGCTGTGTGACTGCATTCTCACCTACACCATCTGCCACATGGGCACAGGTAACCCAAGCCTGAAAATGGAGATACACATGGATAAACGCATGTATGCACACACACTAATACATGGATTTGGATACAGATATCCAACAACGCACGCAACAATCATCCATTTAAAACAATTAAAATAGATGTACATATTAATCTGATTTCTTCCCGCCGTTGAGCAGCATGAATAACATGAAATCCAACCACATGACAACATGAAAAGTGATGTATGTGTGTTTGTACCAGTGTATCAGAAGGTACTTAATTGTCACATATTAGGGTCTTCAGTATTTTGCTATCATGAAGAGATTTCCACAACAAAATTCAGGTTCTCAAGTCGATGCATGTATCTGACGACAGTATGTATACCTGTGTCAGTCTCCATGATCTGTCCTCACGTTTTGTAATGCAATATTATCAGCAAGACAGATGGGAACAAGAAGTACTACAAACTTGGTAACTCGCTCACACACAAACACCTCTACTCACGTGGCATACTTGTTTTGGTTAACTGACTCTGAGTGTGCAGGGAATTTGTAGGGTATATGTTTAAGATCAAACTCAGAGCATGTGTTTATATTGTTATATTTGAGTAACAAAAAATAAACAAAGGTAATGCAATACACGGGAAAAAAGAAAAAGATTAAAATCAAGAGGTAGGAGGAAAAAAAAAAATCTAGGCACAATGTTGAATTGGAGCTCTGACTGGCAGAATTTGACATCCATCCTGCAAACCCCTCCTCCTCAGACAAACAGTTGCGCACACACACAGATGGTCCTCTTCTTCCACCTGTTGGTTAATGGTGGGACTACAGGTGAGATAACAGTGTGCTTTCATAACTTCAGATGATCCTGGCTGTTCTGGAAACTGGCCTCAGCAGATAATCTGTGACTTCTACTTTCTACTATCCAGAACCCATTATAGATTGAAAGTGACGTTAATATACTGCAAAGATCACATTGGATGGAACCAACCATCGATTCTTTATTCAAGGAAACGCAGTTAAATATAATCCATATTGAGACTGACAAAGTATCACATGATTTCTGCCTCAGCATCTCGAGATTTATTTATATATATATATATATATATATATATATATATATATATAATGTTATATACACACACATATACACATATATATAATGTTATATACACACACACACACACACATACATATAAATGTATGTGTATATATACACTCCTGCATATATACACTCCTGCATATATATATATATATATATATATATATATATATATATATATATATATATATATATATATATATATAATGTTATATACACACACACACGCATACATATAAATGTATGTGTATATATACAATCCTGCAAAAAAAACAAAAAAAAAAATCTTCCTTCATGAAGGTTATAATGTTCAGGTTTTTTTTTTTCAAACCGTCTTAAAGAGGTGTTGATTTAAATGTATGACCATTTTGGCAGCTGCTATTTGTGGTATTGTTGAACTGCATCGTGTTATGTTGACAGGTGTTTCTATTATTTTGTCCACCCCATTCAAATCTGTATTGTATACTGCAAAACAATTCAGTACTACACTTACTACCCTCCTTGAATCATGTGGTTCACAACAGAGAGTCACTGATGCTCCCTCATGCAACGTTGCTAGGATGTGTATTTGCAAGGTGTTGTGAAATGTACAGCTGTGAAAAGTGTAATTGAAGCATGTGTATTTAGTATAAAAGGAGAAAAACATTACGTGCGGTGAACACAAGGTGTGAAGCCTTTATTCATCAAGACTGTGTCTAGTACCTGGCCACATCTTGAGAATTGTTGGTCCTTGCTGCCTCCAGAAGAGCATCACCTTGTTGTTCCAAAAAGAGAAAGGGATACAGTAAATATTACACAAGAAGATAACGGAAAACTAAGTACACGTTATGAGCCGATACTGCTTTTTCAAGCCAAATCCAATTCCCCAGTATTTTCCTAACTCTGCGGAACTCTTCAATGCTTGTATGAATTTTTTGAAAACCTGCAAAACAGTGTCTGGCCCTCAAAATGATCATTTTTCAATATTTTCTGTACGAAACCAGTGACTTAACCATTAACAGACAAAGAAATTATACGAAGTCAGGCTACCCAATGACATCTTATTAAATCTACCTTTGTTATCAGAGTCTTTCTTCAGGCAGAAGGCCACGGCTGCAGCAGACAGCACACCGGCAGAGGCCAGTCCTGCCCGGCGGGCTCCTCCTCCTGTTCCCCGGCCCTCACCTCCGCCGCTCTGCCTGCTCTCCTCCCAGTACTGGTTATTGTTGCGCCCTCTGCTGGACAGAGCCGCCCAGGAGCTGCGGCGGTTCTCCAGGTTGGACAACCATCTAGGGGCGAGGTGGTGGTACTGCACCGACGAACTGACACTGGTACCAGTGGTCTCCTCGGCCAAAATCCCCCTTCTGGAGACCCGGGAGGTGGACACGATGGGGTTGCGGTTGGCCTCCGCCGGTGTTTCGCGGATGGTCTGGCACGCGGCACCGCTTGCGCTGGTCTGGACAACGCGGGCGCACGGTGACAGGCTGCGCGACCTTCGCGCAATTAGCCTGGTGGGAACGGATGATAACATGGCGATAAACTCACCGAAAGAGAAGCGGGGGTGGAACCCTCGGCCTGACAGTAATTCCAGAGGGCAACGGATACCCGGGGATACCGCGGTAATTCCGATGTAACAACCGTTACGCCTGAGTTTACAGGTAGCTAGTCACAACATACGAGACGAAAACAAGCACTTCACCTCATCGTAGCGTGTATGTCGCCAGAATCCACGGTGCATTTTGGGAAATGTGGTTTTGCTGGAAACCTCTGCGTCAGCCACTTAGGCAAGATACACATCTGACACACACTTCCGTGTTCGGTTCAACCAAGTTAAACTGCACATGGGTACTCAGGAGTCAGTGAGTTTCTCATGTTTTTGTTGCCTATAGTTGGTAATGTCGGCGAAGAGGTACAAAGTTGCTGAAAGGGCTTCAAGACGGAGAGGTTAAATTAAGCTTGAAGTTCATCCTTGTTTGGGCATGCCTAATGTTGCCAAATTCTAACGGTCACTTTTGAAGTTTCTTGCTTAAAATAGCAGTTTTATCGGCAGGACAGGTTATCTGTCTTATATGCTCATTTTTATTAATTAGTACAATATAAAACATCTGTAGAATATAACGGTGACTCATTCAAACAATTACTGAGCTGTTGTCCTTGAAATAGGAGGTGATGTCTCTTTACAGCTAACTGTGGCCCTTGGGTTCCCTTCTCAACGGTCGTTCTGTCACTGTGTCCGAACAACAGGACGCGGTTGTTTTGGTTTTTCTGGGGCTTTCGTTCACATATCCTTTGTACAAGTACCGTTATTCTCAAAATGGCAGTCACTGTGACAAAAATTTGATGAGACAAGCCGTTGTTTTGTCAAAGCACTTGGCTTTTGACAGCGCCACCACGGCCGCCAGATGGCGTCAAAGCGTGGTGCTGGTGTGGTTTTGGCTGCATCAGACAGCCATTGCAGGCAAATGTCATCATCTGAGGACTCTCAAGTTACTGTCATCAATTTCAGCCATAATTTGGAGAACAGCGGCACTTACTTCCTTTTTTCACTGGGACGCAAACTGGTAAAATACAACAGATGCAAAATTTATGACTATACATCCATACCCATACAAGCTATGTACCTATAGGTTTGCCCCACTTGTCAGATGTACATCCTTTTCCCTCATTTTTGTAATTTCATCTGCTTCTTTTTTCTTTTTCAAGAAAACTCTTCGATTTAATAGCTGCTGCTTCTCTCATTTGTGCATTTGTAATGACGGAAGGAACAAAGATGACAAGTGCATTCCTGTTTACTTGTATTGTCTTGTCAACAATATAATATAGTGATTTACATAATGTTGATTCATCTGCTGCCTCTCACCCTTATGTGAACACACTTATCTAGTAATGTAGTTTTTGTTTGTACTTGATCTGCTTTATTGTTACTGCAAAAAAATGCACAATAAACCTAGCTTGATATGCCTGATGATAATAAATCAGCTTGTCTTTAAATTTGTAAGGAAACTAGGTTGTGTGAGCATCTTGTTCCCTCAGATTTATTAAGTTTTTTTACTGTTGAAATGTTATGCTGCAGCACACAACTATGCAGACAGATATCATTCAAGATTTTAAAACAGCGGTATATCAGTTACAGAAAGAAAGGCCTTTCATTTAGTAGGATGAATGGTTTTGGAATGGTTCAGAAATCTGTGATGGTTTTACTGGCTGGCATTTTCGTTCCACCCCTACTACTTGCATATGATGGGGTTACTAAAGACCCAATGTAATCAAGGAAACACAGTGTTGTTGAAAATGTCATTTTGTTGTGACTGAAATACAATCTAGGCCGAACCATCTCACATATAGATGGGAGTGGGCCTCCCACAGGGGAGTAGAGCTGTAATTTACTAGGTGGGTATGTTGTGTGCCGGCAGCAGGCTAACTTTGCCTCACCAGACGCGAATCATTGAGGACAACATGCTCTGCCATCATAAATCCACTGGCACCTTTACCAGCCATCTCATCTACATGTGGGTTTGATTTTGTAGGCGCCTGACAATGCATTCATTCTCACCAAACAAACACAGCTACAGTTACCCACATGTACCTGCCCATATGTTTAGGCCCATATCTGTCTCTAAAGCATTTTTAAAACACACTAGCTGTTGAGACAGCTGCCAATTTTAATTTTATTTAAATACCAGTGCAAAAAACTGTATTGTTCCCGGATGAATCATATTCACTGACAGTCTTCACGGCAGACATTTTGACTTGTCATTGCAGGAAAATCACCGGTGGAACAAATAACAATACTTGTGGCTCTTTTCGAGCGATCATTGCAATTTAATGCAGCAGTTATTCATGTTATCAATTACGCCTGAGTTTGACAAGTCAAAATATCTGCTGTGAGAGAGGTCATATTCAACATAAGTTTTACTCCAACGTTTTCCCTCTGGTCATGTGTGACCCTCCGCAGTGCCCCCCCCCCAGTTTGGGAACCACTGTTCTAGACATACTGAGCAGTTGTCATTTAAGGTATTTTATATTTTGAAAATGACATCATGATGCTCAATTCATCGTGATGTGGAAATTCCCTTCTCACTTGCCCCTGCTAGGAGGTCAAAGGTCAGGGTCTTTAATAGAAAACCTGGAGCTTTTGTAGGCTTTTTGCTGAGCAAAGTTGTTGTATGGCAGCACAGTAGCTAGAATGATGGTGGAAAAGACAGTTTCAATAACCAAAAGGTTGAATTGCTGTGCAAAGCAATTGACTAAAGTCCATGCTTGAATAAAGGCATTATACCCACATGACAAACTTATTCTGTGATGGTTGCGCAGCAATGCAGCGGTCCTTGTGGGCATGTTCTTAACAGGTAACCACCGTGTAGATTAGACTAGTAAGCGGGCAGTCTTTAGCTCACAGTACCTGGCAACCACCTCAAAAAATGAAACATTTCAACACAGAAAAAAAAAAAAAAATTAAACTACACGTCATTCTAAGAAGAAAATGCAAGGTGCACTTCAGACTATTTGTGCCTCAAGATGTCGTGAGAACACCCACAGATCAAATTGAGTGAAAGAGGCCGATAATGGGCTTTACACACTCCGAGATGAGGGGAGGGACAGATGACAGAGAAAACGACACGGCAGACTGAGT
This sequence comes from Xiphias gladius, assembly GCF_016859285.1. Classification (NCBI taxonomy): domain Eukaryota; kingdom Metazoa; phylum Chordata; class Actinopteri; order Istiophoriformes; family Xiphiidae; genus Xiphias; species Xiphias gladius. The sequence goes on along the minus strand of NC_053406.1, from coordinate 12,058,547 downwards.
GAGCAGACGTAGACAGGCAGCCAGGGAGAGAGTCTAACCTACACAATGACACCTCGAAAATAACTCGTATGTTATTCTCGGTGGTAGTGAGTTTATACGTTGTTGTAGCTGACTGTTTCGGGAATGCACAGTTCATAAGGAAGCGTAGCAGGGAGACAGGTGAAGACTCCCAAATACTTTACACGTCAGCCAACAGGCGCCAGGCGCGCCCCCGCTGCTCCGTGAACTAACTACTTCACAAAAAGCTCTGCCTGTGTGGTGTGGTAGCGCGCGTTGCGTTCAAGCACCGTAGGGGGTAGGAAAACGATTAATAAACTGTGCAATATCCGTACAGGAGGTGCCTGAAGACTGTATGAACCGTAGAAAAACAACCTTGTCGGCAGTATGGAATATCATATCGTTCATAGAGGTGTGTTTGAAAATAGACTTTGAAGTGGCCGTGGAGATTATACAAGTCACGCCTGCTGTGATGTTCGCACTACTGGCAGTTTTACTCTGTCAACTCTTTAAGACATAAAAGGAAATGTAGGCCTTTTTCTCCCTCCACGGCTAACCTGCAAATTCAGGGTCAACTGATAGACCGTTAATGACATTTAAAAATATTCCAAATGTAAGCATGTTGCTGAATTTCTAATTGCGTCTAAAGTTTGTGCTACATCATCTGAAGGATTTAGGATTAGGATCTAGGATTTAACATAAGCGAAGGTTGGGGGGCCCAAAAATGTAGGCTAGTCTACAACGAAAATGTCCCGGAGGCAGACCTGTGAGCTTTACTAGGAGCACCCAAAGGCAGCACAGGGAGGCGTTTCCATCGCTGCGTCTCCTGCCTGCTCAGCCTGGTTTCTCCTCCTCCTCCGCCTCGTCCACTTATTTCTCGCCGCATCTCATCCGCCACCTGCCACAGCAGCGACGCAGCGATGGAGGGCTGCCGCACACCATTGTAACCTCGCGGAAGGACCACAGTCGAGAGAGAAAGAGAAGGGCACAGATGAAAAGATAGGCGGGCTAAAGAAAGAGAGACGGAGAGAGAAAGAGAGAGAGAGAGAGAGTGACAAGCGGAAACACAGAAACATATGGTTTGTCTGAAGAGCGGCTGTTTCTGAGCACTGCTGAACTGGGCTGAAACTTATTCAACCCCCGTGATCAACTACGCGGCACGTTGGATTCGTCCTTCTCATTGTTGTTTTTGACACTTCTTTGCCTTCTTTTCGTGCGTTTCTCGGCCGTGTGAGGCTGCGCTTGCACCTCTGCCTGATTAGTAGATTGCGGTTGTTGTACCTCCCTGAACGCGCGCGCACATACACACACACACACACACACACACACACACACACACACACACACATATGCACGATCACCGATCATCACAAGACGCGGTCCAGCCTTGAGAAGCTTCTTGCAAGGAGGAAATTGAATTACACAAGTTATTCCCACAGAGGAGGAGGACAAGAGGGGCTGGTTTTCGGTTTTCGTTTGCCTCCTCCGAGCCCACCAGGAGTCCCCCCCCGTCCCCCCGTCCCCTCTCTCTCTCCTCCTCCCACCTTCCCCCGGTAACAAGCCATGTCTGGACAGACTGTGACCATACCGGACGACCGGGCGTTCGCCAGCTTCAAGGCCGAGTGTCTTTGCGAGGAGGGCTGGAGTATGTCCTACAGCAAAGGGGGCATCACGGTGTGGACCCAGGGTATAGAGGAAGGGAAGTCCGTCCACAAAATTAAGGTGAGCCTGCTTAACCCCACGGGTTTGTAATATATCAAGGGAAGAATATAGTGCAAATTCTTAAAATATATAAAAATACAAGAAAAATCTATTCCATTGTGTATACTCACTATAGTGCAATTCTATCGAGTTCTATAACAAACATTTATGAGGGCATTGTTATGTAAAGGACAGCAAAAAACATAAAGGGAATGGAGAGAAATAAAACCCTGCTCTATAATCCAATCGGCAGAGAAGTGCTCTTTCTAAATTCCCATATGGTTCAAACTGCTGACATGCTTTAACCACTGCATTTTGCTGCGCGGTCCCATTGTTGGTGCAGAGGTTTTTCTCCTAACCACCAACAGCAGATTGCAAATGACAAAGCAATACTGTCACTGTGTAAGCACATTAACAAATGACCTGGAAAAAAAAAGTCCCAATATGATGGTAACAGTGCAGCTGTACAGACTTAAGTAGGAAACTCTTTTTTTTTCTTTTCTTTTTTTTTAATTCACTTTTTAGTGAAAACATCCTGTGTTAGATTTAATCATCTGTTTATACGTGTGTGTTGTGGTGACATTGTGAATTTGTCCCTGACACTATAAGAAACTCCCTGTATCAAAGAGAAGTGAGCACAGGAGTCAGCCTCAGGAGGCTGGTTTAGTTCTCCAGGGACACATCATCCACTGCCTGTGAAACTGTTTTCAAGTCTCTACCCAAGCATGCTACCATAGGTAGTTTTGAGTATGATATGTCAGCTTCTGCTAAATTAGATTTGCATACAGTTTGTCATCCATTTAACACGAAGGGGAGTGTACAAAAGCACAACTTGAAAAACTGCAGTAGACAAAAGAACTGGTCAGGGCTCAGAAGAATATTCAATAAGCTGATCGATAGACATCGATATGCCGTTTATGTTTATTAGACATGATTTTTAGCTGTGGTAACTTTTGACATTACTTACTTGTTGACATTTCTGAGTCGTAGAACTAGATTAGAATGAAGTTTGACTTTAACAACAAAGAGTTGCAGTCGGTGGGAAAAAAAAGTAGTATTTCCTGGTCATAGTTTAGGTAAGATGATAATGTGACAGACATGTGAAAGTACTTAATGAGTAAACTTTGTTATCTATCCAAACAGCAGTCATGGCAGCTGATCTAAGTGTGAATGTTTGTCTAGGGAGTCGATGTGGAGGCGTTATCGGGACTGCGATGCCACTTTAAGCTGCTGCATACCATCTCACACACTACAATTGACCACAGACATTAATATTGTTTTGTTAGTGTTCTGGGACAGAGGCCCAGAGGGGAAAAAATGGATTCAGACGCTCTCTTCACAGCACACTTGTGGCAAAACTTGACATTATCTCTTGAATAGAAGAGATGATTATAGAAGTAGTTTGAATTTACACACATGTTAAGATACAAAGTTAAAGTATAAAACAACTTTTAGTTCCCTTTTTTATCATATAGTTAAGAACATCATTAAGATGATCAGTTATTTGAAGATAATTAAAGGCCGTAAGCCATGCTGTAGTTTGTTGGCTCAGGTGATCTGTCTCACCCTTGCCTGGCTGAAGTTGTCTGTTAATATTTAAAATGTATGATGCTACAATGATAAATGCCTACATACAGGACATTCATTCATATTTATTTAAGTCAAACATACATACTTGAATAAATGGTGAAAGATTTTCATCCAAACAATGTGTGCAGGGGGATTTCCTCTACATCTAGCCACAGTTTTGGTCCAATCTAGCAGCAACTGGTACCTACAGCCCCCTGCAAATTGTTAAAATTGAAAAGAAAAAAAAAGATTTTTATATCACAGTTATAACTGCACTTCTCTTTGCCAGTGCACACTACAGGCTCCATTTAGCCTCAGATGTTGGCTGGGAACCTGACTTACTAACAGTTCAACTTCTTTAGTGTTGTCAGTCTCACTCGAGGATAGATTTGGCTTCAAAGGTGACACCTTTGGGAAGGTTGTTTCCACGTTTTTCCAACCTTTACATAACTGACTGATCCTACCAAAGCTGAGATAAAAATCAGATTACTGTCAGTTACTCTGGGAAACAGCCCCCCCCCCATGTATAGAGATAGAAACTGAACATTTTCTCCTCTCTGTAAATTAGTGTGTGCTTTCCTGCTGGTGTATCCGGGTCTGAGGAGCGTGAGCAAGCCAACGGGTGTTTACTTTGTTAAATAAAGTGGTGCGTGTGTGTGTGTGTGTGTGTGTGTACATGCTTCCATGGGTGTGTGTCTGTGTACATAGGGGTGTTATCTTCATGTGCAGGGGCCACAACAGCAGAGGGCTTTTCCCAGCCCCCCTCTGTCCATCTTTGTACTGGTGAGGCATGTTCTTTGTGTGTGTGTAGTGTGGTGTACAGGTTAATCAGGTTTGTGTAAATCAGCCTAATTTGCCTGATTGATACCTCGAGGTTTGTCCAGTGTGTGTTCAAGGAGAGGTGTATAATGTCTGCATCAGCAGGGAATATAAAGTGTGTGTGTTAATTTGATTTTGTGTGTGTGTGTGTGTGCGTGTGTGTGTGTGTGTGTGCGCTTGTGTGTGTGTGCGCGTGTGTGTGTGTGTGTGTGTGTGTGTGTCTGTGCGTGCGCAGAGTATAAGGCTCTGCTTATTCATGCTTATTCATACAGGACAGGTGTGTTTCCTTATGACAGCTCTGCAAACAGAGAGAAGTAGAAAGTGCATACACACACACACACACGCATTTGGAGTTTGGGTGGGGCTTCTACGTATCTATTCTGTACCTGGGACTTTATCTTTATGTTAATATGACAGTTACAGCAGCTTGATTTTGCATGGTACATCTCTCGTTTCCTTTCAGTCTCATGTACACTCAATCTTCCACTCTGCAAATGTAGACAAAATTATGACATTTATTGTAGTTGTGTGTAAATATGCTAGTTGGTGTGTATGTATCATACTCATAGGGTTGTGTGTGTATAGCGGGCATTCAGTTATGCTGTAGATACGGCTCTTTTATTAATAGACGTAATAAAAGCCTGCACCTTTGCTGATACATGTCAAATGATTAGTGTGAGTGTTTAGACTTAATGCTTTTTTTCCCCCCAAACTTTCCTGCTGTTTCAGTTCCTCTCTTTCTTATAGCATTAAAGGAAAAAAAAATGTATATCCAAATCAGAGAATGAGAGAGATAGCTGACTGACAATCATAATTATCATTAGTGGTCTAATTATCATCAGCCTCATTATCATTTTAATCATTGCCACTGCTGTATTCATGATAATGGCTTTAATATCACAGTGTAATCATAGCTGTAATAACTCACACTAACCATCATCATCATCATCATCTTATCATTTGTCATCACATGAATCCACATGCAATTCACAATGTCTGTACGTGTGTGTGTTTGTGTGTGAGTGTGTAGGTGGTTTTGTTTACTTTAATAGTTTGACAACCTGTCAGATGGCTTCTAGCTCCTTCTGCCTCTCTGCCGCACACACAAACAGAAGACTCCTGGGTTTGCCTTCTCCCATGCTGACACAGAGGGAGGCCTGGCTCTGAATCATACTAGCACCCCTCTCTTATTTTTATTTTATTTTTTTTTCATAATTGTCTTCCGCAATCATGTACCAGCACCCAGAGGAGCAAACGATGAGAGTTGACAGGTTGGAGGGAGGGAGGGAATTCAGGAGAGTGGCAGGGAGAGAACAAGGGTGGGTGAGGGAGAGAATGAGGAGGGGCTGGAGTGGGTAGGATGTGCAGGGGGTCACAGGTCATTAGGTTTTCTGAGTGGGCAGCGGGAGTGGTGTGGACATGCTTGAAGAAAAGACTTGACAAATCCACACACACCTATTGTTTGTGTAACTACTTCTCTGCCTGTATGTCTCCATCCGTCTCTGTTTTATCTTTCTGAACTCTCTTTCACCCGCCTCTCTCCTTGCTTCATCTGTTGAGTTTACTGAATTAGTATATAATAGAATTACGCACACGCGTACTTAGCTGGCTTTATGTCTTCATTCTGTACTGGACTTCTTTTGTTCCCTACAGTTCTCTTCTTTCACCTTTTCATTTGGTTTTCTCCTTCCTCCTACTCCTGTTTCTGTTTGCCTGTGGCTACAACACATCCTTTATTCTCCCGGGTCTTTTCTGATCTACAAGTCCTCTGTGAAATTGTCTTTACACACGCACACACACACACACACATACACACACACACAAGCACAGATATCACATATGAGACCTTACTGATACTGATGTTCTGAATTATTTACTTGTGGTAGCATTTTGTAGTCAGCAAAAGTACTACTTTACAAGTAAAAGTCCTACAATCCAAATGATACTCCTAAAAATAGCTGACAAAAGTATTAACAGCAGAATACACTTAAAAGTAATGATTATGCCAGATGGCTTCTTTCAGAGTCTTATAATATGATATATTCTATATTATTGGAGGATTATTAATGTATTAAAGTGTAAGTTGCATTTTCATGCTGTAGCTGGTCAAGACTCAGCTAATGTTAATGGCTTTATACACCCAGTGGCCACGTTACTAGATACACCCATACAATCTACTGCAATTCAGGACAGCTTCCCAATACAATATCTACCTTTACAAAGATCATAATATTCAGATTTTTATGACATTGTCAGAAATGTCTGAATTCTATTATATGTTAATTACTGACGTCGTAGTTAAAAATGGTGTTGAGCTACATTAGGTTGAGAGGTGTTTCTAATGTTTTGTCCATCCCGAACATACATGAGAGGGAAAGAATATAAGAAACTACGTGTAATTGAATTAACACTTCTATGGTAGTTTCAACACTTTTATGGTAGTTTCGACAAAAATTTAACATTATAGACATCATTAAAGAGGACTTTGTGGCAGAACACTTGTATTGGATTGCATTCGACTGTACAGGTGTACCCAATAACATGGCCATTGGGTGTATACTGTTGAATGAGTTAATCTATAATAATGCATTTAAATTGATCACATGTAGCTTTAGCTGTATATCAGTTATGCATCTTTGATTTATTAGGGGGCTTTGCTAGTTCTCTCCGTCTTTGTACAGAAATCCTGCCACAGTCCAAAGAAATGTAGACTAGGTTAATTGAAAACCTCTAAATCACCCATAGCTGTGACTGCGGGAATGAAAGTATTTGCTTGTGTTTTCGCTCTGTCATTGTGTTGCAACCGGTTAAGAATCTTTATGTGACACAGCTCAGTCTGGTGCGTACTTTTGTCATCTATATGACCAAGATGACCAAAGACATATAGTATATGCCATTGCATGTGGCTTTGCTTGGCCTACATGACTTACTGCCTGCCTGTCCTCGAATATTTTGAACTTTACTTGGACCCTTGACTGCTACTCAAATGACCTACCGTTCTGATCTCTGAGTATGAATAACTGGAGTCTAATTGACATTTTCAGATTTCCCTTCATATTATGAGTCAGTGTCAGTGTCTGAATCCAAAATCGTGACCCAGTCTACCTCCTGAACAGAACCATAAATTAGCTTCAATGGTGCCCTTCATTAAGATAACGATGAGGTTAGACAAGATCACACTGATGACCTGCGCCGCATTCAGACATTTACATGTTCTTATTCTGTTTTATCTTATTTTCTTGTCAGCATTCAGTCTGTATTTTCCTGCTCCTTGCACACATTCTACATTTCCTTGTTCTCAATGAAGGTTTTGTGTTTTGGGATGTCATTTAAGTTTAGTGTTTTCAATTTCTTATGTTTCACAGCATAGCTGCAACAAGTGAACATAGCTACAGTGCACACAATGAGATTGTTGTACATGTCTAATTTTACTTTCAGAATCAGTAAAATAACATTTCTTGAACAAAGGGATTAAGGCATCAAAATGGGACAGTTGAGAGATATAATGATGTCTGGTCCCAGGACACTTAACTTTGCTCAATTTGGGTCTTTGCCTGAAAAAGTTTTCTGAAATAGCAACTTTTTGTGAATTCTCCATCCTCACTCTTAACCTCCCACTTTTCCTCCTTTTTACCCAGCATCATCTTTCATTTCCTCCTCAGTGGAACTTCCAACTCAAGAGAAATAAAGGAAATGCTCTTCATGATCCTTTTTACCCACAATGAGTATTTGAGTTCTTAAAGTTCTTGAAGTGTATAGCTGGCGAATCAGTGAAACTTTGATCTCAGTTTTTGTGAATGCGTGTGTGTCAATACATATCTGCTGTAAGACTCTAGGGATGGTAAATTGGTCTAAGAGGCTAAACTAAGAGGGTAAATATGGTAAACATCATACCTGCTAAACAGTAGCATGTTAGAACTGTCAAGAGTATCTTGGCATGCTAATGTTAGCATTTAGCTCAAAGCACTTGGTCATGTTATTTTATTCTTTCAAATGACAGAATTATTAGTCAGTGATTATTACGTTTCGCTGATCCATACCTGAATGAGCACTTAAGATAACAGGTTTTTAAATGGCCAGTGCATATTTTGTGTTGTTACACCAAAGGTGAGCACAGAATATTTCTGTTTAGACAGCTGTAAAGCCAAATATAGAGAGAAGTTGGCCATCATTTTCTTAAATTAAGTCCTCAGGAAACACAGGAAAGAAGATGGTACAGACTGAGCTTTAAACCTTCTGGACTGATTGGTAATGGGAGTTAAAGTCATCTGGGACAGACAGCCACCCTCAGTCCATTTCTTTCTCATTTACTCTTCTTCTCTTGCTCTGTTTTTCTCTCAGTCTCTCTTGGCCTCTCACTTGCTCTTAGTGTTTGTGTCTCTCATCCTCAATTGCTTCGTCCTTCTGTGTCTTTATCTCAATCTTTTGTCTTTATGACTCTCCCTTCTCTTTCTCCTTTTGTTATTAGTAAGACTAATTCCCACTGGCAATTGTAACTGTAGTAACAGCTTTACTCTAGGGCTGCAGACTTCTCCGTACATTGGGTGTATGTACAGTGCCATCTACTCCAAACCTGTCATAGGCATGAGTCTCCATGGCTTCATTAAGAAGTTCTGACACACCTACACGAAACTGGTTCCAAATCAATAAGTATGGCTGTATGAACAACTAACTCCTCTTAGATATAGTTCTACAATTTATCACTATGCTTTGTTTTAAGGTTCCTTTAACTAGGCTTTAGGATCCAAAATGGGTGCTAACCCATTTCAGCCTACCTTACTTTTTGAGAATGTTTTTTTTTTTTTTTTTTAAATCTGGGTTTCAGCATGAAACAATTCAATCTCATTTCTGGTTTAAAACTGTATATATCCTTCATACTTTTGTCCAAGCAGCAGTGGGTAGCGTCTAAAAATCAAGGAGTCAGACCCCCTGCTACCCCTTCACTCTCAAGACCATTTGACAGACTGTGTATCTCTGTCCTGTTTTGAATGTGTTGTTTTCCAGTTAAGAGCTCAGGTCTCGTAATGACTCATCTTTGGTCTGTGGCCTGTTTCTTGATCCTCTCCTAATTTTTTCTCTCTCTCTCTGTCTCACTCACACACTCGCGCGCGCACACACACACACACACACACACACACACACACACACACACACACACACACACACACACACACACACACACACACACACACACACACACACCGTCTCTTTCTCTGCTCTCTGACACTCTCCGGCCATCTGAGGTCTAATCGTTTGCACGTCAGTTGCCATATCTGTCTGTCTATGTGTGTGTGCCTGTGTTTCTTTCAAACTCAGTATGTGCAGGATCCGTCAACACTTATAGTTACATATACATCCTCTTAATTAATTTATTGTGTTAGCATATGAGATAACGTACGAATGGTGAATTTTGTGCTCGTCTTTGATTTATGCACAAGGGTTTGTTTTTGTTTCAAACTTACCTTTGTTTGCATGAAAAGCAGGAAAATGTGTAGCTCTCCTCAACAATCTCACAGTGCTTTACTATGAATTTATGGGATGCAGCTTCATTAAAATAATTGATTAATGGATTAATGGAATTAATGGATTTTCCTGCTGCACAGCTTGCATTGTATATATGGTAAATATATCTTGTATAACATAGATTAGTCTATACTTTGGCTATGTTAGCTCTGTGTAGTTGCCCGTATAAAAACAGTTTCTCTTTCTATCCCTGTCTTTCAGTGTCGGATGGTGTCTACGGACGTGTCAGCTGAGACCATGTACGACGTTCTCCATGACACTGAATACAGAAGGAAATGGGACACAAACGTCATCGAGACTTTCGATATCGGAAAACTCACGGTCAATGCGGATGTTGGTTACTACTCATGTATGTCACACACTCAAGTGTAAACATATGCTGTTTACAACAAGCGTCTGCATTCATTTGTCACTAATATGATTTGGGGCTATGAAGGGAAGCAGATGCACACATAAGTACACATTGATCCACAAGGTTGTGTTCACCAGATTTATCTTGTTTGTTAACAGGGAAGTGTCCAAAACCTCTTCGGAACCGCGATGTCATCACGCTTCGCTCCTGGCTGCCAATAGGGAAAGATTACATCATCATGAACTACTCCGTCAAACATGCCGTGAGTATATACACACACAGACCCAGGGCTTACACTTGATCAGCTGGGGCTCTGCTCATTCGCCCTACTGTAACTCTGTGCATGTCTGTTCAAAGGTGCATTGTGAAATAATTTTGAAATCAGTGCAGACTGGGTGAGCAGACATGAACTTTTATTCGGTTTAGCAAGCTTAAGGGCGTTGTGCCGCATGAAATGAAATCATTAAATATTTGTGGATACAAAAGCATACAAAACTGTGTTTTGTTACACATTTAAAAGTCCACTCATGTTATCTGGAACCACTGCATCCATGAAGTAAAGAAAATTTGGCACCTTTCCAAAGTAGAGCGCTCACATACCTCCTGCCCTCGATTCTTTTGCGGGGAGAGTGATAGATGTACTGTGTGCTAGCACTGCTTCAGTTTAAGTGTAGGATAGTTATCGTGATTCAGTTGAATATATTTGTGTTTTTAACTCGGCTTCCAGTCATGCTTTTTATGAACCTGGTTAATTTTGAATGCGAAAGGCCAGTCAAACAAACAGACTGATTAGAAAACGCTGTGACAGTGTGGGTGACTTTCAGTTTGGAATCAGGCCCGAAATCTCAATCTTTAGTTTGGCTCTACTTCTGTGTTTCTTGTCCAACAAGAAGAAACAAACTAGCATTATCCATTGTAAAATCTTGTACTCATTACCTCACTTTAGGGCTACAACAACCAATTATTTCCACTAGTGATTATTCTGCAGATTAATTGACTCACTGGTCTATAAAATGTCAGAAAATGGTGAAAATGCCTTGTTTTGTCCGACTAACAGTCTAAAACCAAAGGATATTCAGTTTACTAAAACCAAGGCAAAGAGAGGCAGTAAATCAGTTAATCAGTTGATAATCAGTTAACCAAGTAACTGTTTCAGCTGTACCTCTCACGCTCTGTCTGCCTGTCTCTTCTGTCTTTCCTCTTTTAATGTCTCATTTTCTTTTTCATCTTTCTTGCTTTTCTGTCTGTCCCCAGTCTCTTTTTTTCTCTCTTTTTCCCTTCCATGTTTACAAAAGGATAAGACCTCTCATGTGACTGTTAACTGTTGACTTCCGCTTCGCCTTCCGCATTCCTGCATCAATAAGTGGTTCCAAACATAATAGACTGTGTGTGTGTGTGTGTGTGTGTGTGTGTGTGTGTGTGTGTGTGTGTGTGTGTGTGTGTGTGTGTGTGTGTGTGTGTGTGTGAGACTAGCCAAGGTCACTTTTGATAATCAGTAGTATTTGAGAGCTTGACTTGTGGAGTGCAGCTTGAGGGGACACTCAGTGGAGTGCTGAATTCATGCGTCTAGTGACAGGAGTCAGTCCACTTATACTGTATCTGACCCTACAATCATCTGCACTCTTGTCCAGGATTAATACCAACTGCTACTTCAATCATACATTTGAAAAGGTTTTCACCAATTAACGTTTGGGATCTAGCTGCCGTTGCTGATGCTGTTTGCTCCTCTGCAAAACTTGCCATTGGGCAGATTATTATACTTATCATGAAATGTACTTGCATTGGAGGCCTAAATATTTATGTAAGTGCTACAGCTAATGACAGCTAATGAGTGCTCTATCGGTTGATCCCTTGAGTACTTTTTTTTAGCCACAGTGAAACTATGGCTCCAGGGATGGCAATGCCGGTCTGTTGGCTTGTTTGGTGGTCCACCACTTTGGTCCAGACTGAAGTATTTCAACGACTATTGGATGGATGGAATTTTGTACAGACATTCATGGTCCGCAGAGGATGAGCCCTACTGACTGTGGTGACTTTTCCTCTAGCTAGCACCACCCTGGGGTTGACATTTCTGTTTTTTATTGACATACTATATCTCCACAACTGTTGGATGGATTACCATGAAATTTGGTCTTTCACAAGATGAATTATGATCACTTGCACTATCACCATCATCATCATAATTTAATGCTTCAAATTTCCTGTAGTCCCTCCCATAAAAAAATTCTCTACGTCAGCTCAGAAATTATAATGCTGTCTCTGATTTCCCAGAGACCTGCAGCTGGTTCACAAAAGCTTTCATTGTACTGTCAGGAGAAATTCCTACAATGTAACCTATTAGTAGAGACATGCAAGTACCAAAAATGTGAGTCAAATAGTGGAGAGAAGACGAAGCAGTTATCTGAGGTGCACCTCTGATAACAGTTCTTTAGCTGACTGCTGCTCTCTGTGCTTCTCAAGTGCTCTGCATTGTGCCTGTTCCAATTAGCTCAGGCTAACCAGTGCTGTACTTTATCAACATGAATAATAATGGTAGATATATAGTCAAATGAGTCAGCAGTTGGATAATGGGCTAAAGCTGGCCTTTACTGCTGTGTTATTCACAGGGTAGTGTGGACTGGCTTTGCATCAGAAATATGACTGTGGAGCAGAAAATCAGATTGACGGGCAGCTTAAAAAAACAACAGAGAAAACACCTTTGAATTCCAGTGCTTACCCTTTAGACCCTACATACATTATTTAATAGATATTTGCAAAGATAGTTTCCAAGAATGTGTACATAAAGCAGATTTTAAAATATTGCAGCTGTTATGTAGCAGTGATTTCTGAGTATTTGTGCTTTTGGGTGCATGTCTGTATTATTTGTGTTCACTGATGGATTATTACTTTAGTATTAGTGTGTACAAGTCAATAAATAAATTAAAATTAGGAATATTTAGTTGGCAATTTGATCTGATGTAACCAAAAATGAAAATTTTACAGGGTCACTTATCCTGTTCAAGGACACTTTTGACAGAAAACAAGGTAGCTGCATTGCATAAGGATGATGATAATCTCAATAAGAATCGTTGTGTGTGTGTGTGTGTGTGTGTGTGTGTGTGTGTGTGTGTGTGTGTGTGTGTGTGTGTGTGTGTGTGTGTGTGTGTGTGTGGGTGCGTTGTCTCTACAGAAATACCCTCCTAAAAAGGACATGGTGCGAGCTGTGTCCATTCAGACTGGCTACATGATCCAGAGCCAAGGACCCAGCCATTGCACCATCACGTACATGGCCCAGGTAGATCCAAGAGGTAACTAATAGGGACACACACCCAGGTGCTGAACACATGCTCAAACTTCTAATGAATGATTCAATAATAGTAACCATATGAAGGACAGAGTCTATTTCATTCTCCTGCCTCTCTTCTGCTCTGTCCCTGTTTGTCTTCTCTCACCCTTCTTTCTTTTTTGGTCTCTTTTTTCTGTTCATTAATCCTTTCGTCTCCCTTTAATTCACCTCTTTACTGTCACTCTTGCATGCAAGTGCTGATGGTGTAAATCTCTTTAAGCACCCATTTGCGTGTGTGTGTGTGTGTGTGTGTGTGTGTGTGTGTGTGGTTGTGTGTGTGTGTGTGTGTGTGTGTGTGTGTGTGGTTGTGTGTGCGTGTGCGTGTGTGTGTGCGCGTGTTTGGGGTTGTGTGTGTGCGTGTGTGTGTGTGTGTGAGAGAAGTGTGTACAAAAATTCTTTTTGATCCTGGATGACATGAAATGTAATAAACCCTCTTTCACTTTTATTCTCTCTCATTCTCACATTTTGCGGCTGCCTCTTTCTCTGTCTTCTTCTGCTCATTCTGTCTCTTTTTGCAGGTTCATTACCCAAGTGGGTTGTCAACAAGTCTTCCCACTTCCTTGCTCCTCGAGTAAGTAATTTATAGATTAATACAGATTCTATGAATGGTTTTTGTGTTTGTCGACGTGTTAATTTATCTCTGTATTCCTCAGACCTGTTGAGTTTAGTCCAATCCAACTCATGCCAGTGTTGACCACGAATTAAAATTGGAAACACATTCAAGTACAAGTAATTTCTAGCAATCACTGCCATTGTTTCCTTTCTGTTAGCTGAAGTTGTTTAGCATCAATTCAAAAATCTATAAAAAATTAAACAGATATGTCATCCTTTTTCATTCCTTCTAGGCAATGAAGAAAATCAACAAAGCCTGTTTGAAGTATTCAGAGTGGAAGCAGAGACACAACCCTGGTTTCAAGCCCTGGCTTTATCCTGAACAGACTACATTACCCAGCATTCCACTCTCTGAGCTCAGCATCCAGCATGCCGAGAGCCTGGAGAATATTGATGAGAGCTCTCTGGCTGAGGCCCACGAGAGGGAAGACAGCGACTAAACAAACATGCAAACACACACACACACACGCAAACACACACACACACACACACAGATACAGACACTGTCATGTATTCATACACACACACAAACAGTAATGCAGTGACACAGGCATGCCTGGTACACATGTGATTCTGTATGTATGTGTGTGTGTGTGTGTATACATGCACACGCAATCTTGATTCCATACTTTACATGCATTTGCATATCCAGGCATACTAACAGGCACATGGTTGTAAGCATTCATACACACAGCCCAACTCATATTTCACCAACTTGATTCCACACTTAAATACATAATGTATGAACATGTATATATACAAATACACATCATTGATGCACTCACAGATATACACACCCACCCACTCATAAGGGGCTGCAAGACTACTTATGTTTACAAGTCAGTAAACTAGTATTTAACAAAGTCAAAAAATTGGCTGTAAATGTGATTTTTCATGCCCTTTTAAGGGATATCAAATTTTTCTAATCGGGACCTATGCAGATTATCATAGCAAAATATATTTTCATTAAGATCTGCTGTGAAAACAATCCTACTGTCTTTCAAAGTATGAACAATGAATTTCAAAATTATACTTTCTTCCTGGGAAAACACTGGTGCAACCCCTAATGGTCATGTATGCAGTAAAAACATACCTTGTAGACATAGGGACACACACCATTCATTCATACGATATATATGCACTCAGACATGTATACACACTAGGTTTGCATCTTTCTGCCCATGTTGTCTCTCTGTCACTCATTATGTGTCCCCATCACATTTTGTAAGCACATAATAAATATGCAGGTGTGCAGAAGGCAGCTGGAACCCCAAACCCAACCTGCAACCCTAACACACACACACACACACACACACACACACACACACACACACACACACACACACACACACACACACACACACACACACACACACACACACTCACACACATTCACACACACACATTTTACACTGACATGTACCATCTGCACCCGTATTTGAGAGATGTATGAATGTATGTAGAGTTTAAAAATTAAATACAGATTCCTACAAAGGTTTTGAAATTTCCCTGGTAGTCTGAGTAATATTTTTTTGTATGTGTGCCTTTCATGTGTGGCACTGCCTTTGATTGGGTTGACATCTGATGCTGCCCGCAAGTTTGCATGGTTGTGCTGGTGCTAACACAGCTTTAAAGGATCATTGGCCTGATTCACTGGTTGATCTGCTGTCATTCACACATTCTTTCAGTAACACACATACAGAGCCATCGATTTTAAAAATGTACTGTTATGTCAGCAGGGAAACACTGACATGCAACCTACTGATACTGTTATATCACTCACTGGAAAGTATGCATTTGTGTTTGTTTGATTCAATTCACCCATGCACTCATGCATGTGTGTAGCGTATGTGTGCGCAGTGGCCTAGATCAGAATTAGGAATCCCCCAATCTGTTGGCATGGCAACTCAGCACCAAAGAGAGAGACAGAGATGAGATCTTGCATGTCACAGAAAAAGTGACTTAATGCAGGATGTCCGCCCCTTCTTCCCTATATAGAATTAGACTAAGAGCACATACAGTATATTGTAATTGCACCATGTGTACAACAGCTACGATTTCTGATTCGCAAAAGCTGAGAAAATTATTTTAAAGCCAATGAAGCATTCTTATTGCCTCAGTAAGAGGATCATATTGTTGTACTGTGCATGTAACGTCATGGCTTGAAATTATTTTTGCATGTCATCCTCTATCTGTTCCTGTTGTACAGCATCCGCCTCTGCATATGCACCACCTAATAAAGTATGAATGATGAAGGAAAGTGTACGTGATAGATGCAAAAAGGCACGAGGTGTGTACAGCTCTGGTGTTCTTTCCTACAGCTGTATTGACTGCTTGTCCCCCTGCCTATGGATATAACCATCCATCCATCCTCAGAGTCTTAATGAGGCTTTTCACTCAGCCATCATCATTATGTGCGCGCGTGTGTGTGTTTGTCAGAAGAAAAGGGTACATTTGTGTGTGTGTGTGTGAATTGTGTGTGTGTGTGAATTGTGTGTCCCAGTGGCATCTCTGTATTGTCTTCCACTCGCCTACACAGCAGGTGGAGATACATAAGCAGCATGGCGGCCAGCATCCCTCTGTGTGTGTTTCTGCATATGTGTCAAACTGCTACCCCGACAGCAACCCAGCCCACCAGGGCTGATAGCCTGGTAATGACTCATCAACGCCCCACCTCCTCCTCCTCCTCCTCTCCCTCTCCCCCTACTGTATTGTCCCCCTACTCTGTTTGTTCCCGTTCATCATCTGTTCTTCATCCTTTCCTCGATTTCTCATCCTCTCTGCCCTCTTTTCTTTTCTCCTTCCTCTTCCCATCTCTTCATCCTCTCATCCATCCTTTCTTCCACTTCTCATCCAGGTCTCTCTCCGTCTTTGATCGTCCTGCTCCTTGCTTCAATTCTTTCCTCTCTTTCTTCCCCTCTTTTCCATCTCTTCTCTTTCTCTGCCACTCTTGTCTTTTCTTCACCTCCTTTTTCCCTTCTCTTAATCTAAACCATTTGTTCTTTCATTTATTCCTATCCTTTCCTATTTTTCTTCTCTACAGTCTCCAGCTTGTTCATTTATTCCCCCTTTTGCTTTCCCTTTTCTATGCATTTCACCAATCTCTCCTTCCTTTCTTGAAACTTTTACTCCTTGACTAATCCCTAACATGACTCCTCACCTTTCCTCACCTACCTTTTCCTCCCTCTATTTTCTTTCATCTCCTCTCCTTCTTCCATTTTCCATTTTCTTTCCCCAAGTTAATCTCTCTGGCCTAGCCCCTGATCATTACCCCAGGTCGGAAGTAAGATGACTAACACAACTGCCAAGTCACTGACTTGTCACAGAGACAGTCTATTGTTCATCCAGGCTCTTGAAGGTTAAAATGTTACCCTTTTACTCATTAGGTCTTCAGGGCTAGAGGACCCCTGACTGCAACATGAGGAAACACAGCACATTGAATCACATGTTACACATACATATACACATATATGCGAAAATAATAGGCATATTTCCCCTTTGGCTCTCTAAAAGACATGATGAACATTAAAGGTTTGATAGATAGATTTTTTTATTCATGTAAACTCCCAAGTGGGATATGTTAGCTCATAAATGTTTTACATTTAGAGTCTCCTAGTACATCATGATCGACAGTGTGACTGTGAAGTTATGGGTCTCATTTGGTCTACCTTATGACATTTATGGTATGCCAGCCTCTCTCTGTCTCAGTTGCTTTTATCTTGCAGACTCTCTTGACTGTGGCTGAAATGCAATCAAATGAATCCTAATTTAAGGTCTATTTAGATGCAAAATTCTATTTATACTATAAATGTGGTTTTCTCTTTATTATTTTGTGCTTTTTTAACTTGATGCTTTTTGAAATCCAACTACCAGGCTCAATATTTTGATGGTGAATTATTGCCCTCTTCTGGTTCCTGTGGAACCTTGCAACTACCAAACCGGCAGCCTGTCTATGTCTTACTGATCTGAATGCCACATCACCGCCACCTCCATAAAAAGTATTTTTTCAAAATGATTTCCATTCATGCTCACAGTGATGACTAGGTTGTTTCAAAGATTATACCTGTTCATACCACCTGGTGGGCTCATGGACTTGACAGGAGCCCGTTCAATTGAATAGCTACTTCTCATTTGGCTCATATACACGGTAACAAGAGGTCGGTGCAATAAGATAACATTTCTGAGTGAGACACCTGTTTGTCAGAGTCTTTAAAAAAAATGTATTTTAATTTGTATTTTATAATATAAGTTGACACTACTGATTCTCAATGGGAAATTAGGTACATATAGTGAATGGTTTGTATTAACAGCATTTGTTATATCCTCAGGGTATCTGCCAGTCTTGAAGTCTTAAAAATTTAGATTTAAGTCACTTCCCAAAACAAAAGACCTTAAAAGGTGTTCAAAGTTTTAAATTTCATTCAACAAAAAGGACTTGAATATTTTTTGCCTGCCATCAACAATAACATTATTTGGTTGTGGGGTGTTGGGAGATGTTATACTTCTATAAACTAGTGTGACAGTGCATGCAGGAGGCTTTTCAGTACTTTTCTGTTTCACAGAGTTTCAATCAGTGCCAACAGACTAGTGGCACACACTGCTGCTACCGGTAGCCACAGTAGCAAGGAATATCAACAACTAAAAAATGTGTCAATTTTTTCCAAAAACTTTAAAAAGCAACTTATATTGATACATTTTTGAACTGGTTAATCCATCCAGCAGTTTTTGAGCCACTTAGCTGGGTCCAGGTCATGTTGATTGATTAATTACATTACTAGGAATTACTATTATATAGACGTGGGAAGTATATGACAAAATATGTGATTTAAATGTGCCCTATTTTCCCTATTGGTATTCCCTCAATTTTGAACAGTATGAGAATGAAAAGGGTAAACTGCATTGTCTTAAAAAGTCTTTAAAAAGTTTTAAATTTAATTTAATGCACACTACAGAATCCCGGGTCCTAAAGTGTTTAAATCGAGATCCAATAATGACATTTTCATTTTCTGCATTTGCATCTTCTATGACAATCCTTTAAAAGTTTGAAATGTCAAGGGAATTGTAACTTGTAACAGGTATATATATTTTTAAAGTATAAGTGAGTTAGAGGGAGAAGTAAGAGGGATAATATCAATTTAAAGGGTATTTGCACGAAAACAGGCTTGACTGTCTAGGCTTTTTCAGAGGTCACATGACGGCTCTACGGAGGCTTTTGCAATTTTGCTGCGCCAAGTCAGCCATAATTAGGCAGCGAAACACCGAAAAAATGTAGTTCCTAAATAAAATGTTTTACGATTGAACGTCAATGTATGTATTTATTTTGAAAGGTCTAGCCGGAAATGACATACCCCATTTATTTGAGGTGAACAGTGGCTCCCTGTGTGAGTTGTTGCTGCTGCTGCTGCTTTTCAGCCGTGAGAAAAATGTTGTCCGCTACTCGGTGTCGCAGTTGTGGCTACTAATTCCACCCCGAAAACAAAACGACAACATATTTCATATTTCAGCCGGACATTTGTAAAGACTGGAAAAGGTAAGTGAATGACAAGTACTTAAAACTTCTTTTTTTCTTGAGAAACTAACTCACTAACTCAAACAGCTTGAAACCTCCCGAACACTGGGGTGGTTCAAACAGAAAATGTGTTGTCTTGGTTACATTCATGCACTGACCGTTGACTTAACCGTTAGCTTGACCTGCCGCGGTGAAAATAACGGTAGTAAAAGTTATCCGAGATATACACGTATTCAGCAAAACAAAACATTAAATCATTTTTTTGAATAAACTTCAACTGCTGGTTCCAGTTCTGCTATTACAAGTCAATTTATGGAGTGGAGGAAATAATTCTCGACCTTAACTTGGTTAATGTTAGCTACTTAGGTGTTTTCTCATCGGCCACGGGCTGCTCTGTTCTCTCTCCGGGGTTGTTGTTTATCCCCAGTGGAATTCGTTATCTTTTAACTGTTTTCATCGATGATTATTGAATCAAATTGTTGAGCTGAAAAATGAGCAATGCAGATTGAGATATTTTCCCACATCAAAATTTTCTGAACTATCTGGTCGACTGGTGACAGGTGATCATCCAGGCCTAACAGTTTTAGACCCAGTGAAGGGATTCTTACACTCTTTCTTCCAGACTATTACAACCTGCAGCTACATTAGATTACACAAACCCACTTAACTGATGAAGACTGATTTTCTGATGCTTATTTCTACTTTTTTTTTTTTTTTCCAACAGGGCAGGGTTCGTCTATATATGCTACATTTTGAATTGGTGCATAGAGATGATAAGGTGTGATCAAAAGACAAACTGTGTGAAAATGCTCTCAGATATGTTATGATGGTCATATCAGTGGAAACTGTCTACTGTGTTTTTCCAGTTTCTGTGCAGTAATTTCCTTTGTTATACAAATGTATTCTGCGTGAGGTACAATCTAAGAGGAAGACCCTTTTGCCTATGGGTTCAGAAGCCTTAAAATAGAGCCCACTTTGCATGAGTGGCTTGCTCAATAGACCCTTAAAGTAGGTGGATAGAAGTAGGAAGATTTTGTGACATTTCGAAGTTCTCTCAGAAGCAGAACTCCTGAACCGTGAAAATGATGATCCTGGCTCTTGTGGTTAAACAAATATTATTATGCTGCCCCAGACACACAACTGTGCAGTAAGTTGAATGAAACTCTGTGGTTTTATTATTACTATTGTATCAGAGAACTTAACCAAGGCATATGACTTGCCAGGGCCATTTAAAGCCATTTAAAGCTAGGATCAAAAAACTTACGTGCCCTTTTTAAAAAAAGATACCAATTCACTATTTCAAAGCGCAACACAATAAATGACCCACTTAATGTTATTTTGGGGGACTGTAAAAATGGCTATCAAACAGGATCAAGGCCCTACTGACCTTGTTTTGTCCGATAGCGGAATCTGGTAAGGAGGAAGCTGATGACTGACTGTTTTTGGCTTTCAAGTTCACAATGAGAGCCACATAATGTAGTGTTACAGAATGTTATTTGTCAAGGCTCAGATATAAGTATCTCCCTACCCCTTAACCCATGATTTTTGTGTCTGCCTGCATAAGAGACACACTATGCTGAATTACGCCAATTCACATTCATAACTGTCCCTGTCTCTTCTTTCTCTATCCCTCTTCCATCTTTTCTGTCTCTCTTTCTCCCTGTCTCATACACTCACATGATTACTTGCCACTGAATCACTCCGTAATGAGGTAAGCGGAGGACTACAGTATTTCACTGGTTCAAAAATTAAAATTACACAGGCTAGACGAAGAATCCGGTTGTGCAAGAAGTGATACAGTAACTGGAGGCTGTGACTAAAATGATGTTAAGCTGAGGTTGTAAATTCTGCTTCAAGACCGTAAATCTTCAGAAAAATTGAAGAGAACACACTATTGAGATTGTTCATTTTGTGAAAATGAGATTAGCTTGACATGGAGGAACTTGTTTTATTTTTTTCACAAAGGAGAAAAAATGTTTTTGAAAGTATAACATTAAGACATTAAAATTTGGTATCTTCAACATTTTCAAACCAACTGTAAATGCATGTGCATCATTGTTCAGAGACATGTGTGTTTATTGGGTAGACCTAGCTAAAGCTGATGAAGTCTAATACAAAAGTCCTGTAATAAAGCCCACTGTCAGGAAGGTTAAAGTGTTCAGTATTTGTTGAAACTGCTTTAGAGAGGAGTTGGTTCAACTTTATGGTCATTTTGGAAGATGTAGTTTGTGGTGCTGTTAAATTAAAATTCAGTGGCTAGTAATCGTGAGTGTATGAGACAGTAATGTATACTGAGAGGTGTTTCTAATATTTTGTCCACCCAGTTTATGTAATTGAAGGTAAATAACTAAATATTTGAAGCACCCCTCAGTGTAACTCAGTGTAATTCACTGAAATTTTTTCGGATTTTCTGGTATCACGTTTTTAAAGCTGTTCTTAATGATATGTTTGAATAATTTCAGACATCTAGGATTTGTGAGTTGGGTCTAATCTTTTCTGTTATATTGTCAGAAAGTCAAAACTTCATGACAAGCAATAAGCAAAAATGAACTTCACAAAAAGTATTATGTGAAAATTAAGTCAGTGGGCTAAAACATGCAAAACATGCATTGTTATACTTTACATATATTGCTGCAGTGAGTTGGAGTAGGGCAGAGGACAGAAGAGAACATGGATAATCCAAACCTATTCTATTTGTAGGTTTGTCGTATGCACAGTATGTACTTGTTGTAATATCAGCTGACATCTACCATTGGAGGAAAATATCATGACCCCCAGATCTTCATAATCAATAAAGTCAAAACATTGTTTTTTTTCACCGGCTGATGACTTAAGTTGCATTAACTTACTCCTAGGTTTAATGTGGTCTGTAGTTTGTGGTTTGTTGCCATGGGAAATATCCTCCAGTGAAATGTCGCACCCCAAAGAGTTAGAGGCAATTGTGATCACACACACACTGGCTTGTTCACTGAAGTACATTGTGCGGATGCATTTTGTTACTGGCAGGACTGAGTCACTATTCAGATCTAATTGAAAGTGGGCTGAAAGCAGCAGTGTGTCTGGTGGTGGGTATATTAGTCATGCTCCGTGTGTGTGTGTGTGTGTGTGTGTGTGTGTGTGTGTGTGTGTGTGTGTGTGTGCGCGCGCATTTTTCAGCAGTCCTTATAGGGACAACATCTTAATAAAAATATGAGGGTCTGAGGAAATTTACGCTATAGTCGATACCAAACTATTTGTCCTGGGGAAGCATATAATGAAGTAAAGGAAAAGTTATGGAAAATACCATAATCAGGCATATTGAGCAGCAACAGAGCCAACAGAATCATTATTATTATTATTATTATTATTATTATTATTATTTGTGATTTCTGGTGTTCAAACGATGTGACCCACTGAAACACTGTTTCTAAATGTCTTAAACATATCCTTGAAATTTCTGTACTGACATTTGCCAACAAATAATGGGACACAGAAATATCTGTGATAAGCGAAAACCGACTGACTTGGCAGCCCAGCCAGTTTACAGTTCTAGCTCTAGTAAATAGGTTATTGTTGAACAGTAGCCATTGCAACTTAGGGCAGATGTTATGAACCTGGTAAATAGATTCATAGAATACATTCATAGAATACATAAACTGGCAAAGCAGGTGTACATAGCAAACTAGTTCCTGATTTAAATGTTGTTACTCAAAGAAGAATACTCCCGTGCCTTACTAACACATCATGATATAGGTGCCAGTCACAAATATTGCTATATCGATTGTTTGTCCTACCCCTACATGTGGTTTTGGCACATATGAAAAGATGCATTGGGTTCCAGCCTTAAATGTTTCATACTCACACAATAAGCTTTATACTGTTCTATAACATTTATTTAGAGAAACTGATATTTAATTGTTGAAATAACAATAATAACACTAATCTGTTAGAATGTCACATAGAAGGAGGACTTTCTTTGTCGTTGTTTTACAATGGTAATTTAGTTTAAGTTATTTAAAATGGAGGTTTTGAATTCTCTACATTCCTAATCTGTTGGTATTTGTTCTTCTTCATGATGGCAGATAATCAAAAAACATTTCCTTTCACTTGATACACTTAGTGGATAGGACAAGAATGTGGTATTATTGCATTTTACTATTGTTTGTGCATTTCAACCAAAGTTCATCTTTTTTAAATTTGAATGCAGGCCCACCACAGTCATTGGATTTTCCATTTTCATCATAGTGTGCAGTTGTATGCAAAAATTTTAATATAATGTTTCTTTTTATTTCATGAACTTTAAAAGTAGAAAAACATTCAATGGTAATTGTGACATGTACAAAAGTTTTGATACCCCCCTTTGCACACATGATCGCTTCCAGCTGCTTTTTGTAGCCAGCTGAGAGTCTTTCTGTTCTTGATTTATGAATTTTCACTCACTCTACCTTGTAGATCACTTCAGACTCTGGGATATTTTTAGCTGCGGGCACAGCATATTTAAGATCTACCCACAGACTTTCAGTGATGTTCAACTCAGGGGATTTGTATGTTTATTGAAGAAGTTCATGGTGGATTTTGAAGCCTACTTTGGACCATTGTCCTGTTGTATAAGCCAGCTTGTCTTTAGTTTCACTTTCTTTACTGACTGCAGGACATTTGGGTCCAGAATTTGCTGATATTTCATGGAATCCATTCATCCCTCTATCCATGCAGTGTTTTCTATGCCATTGGCTGCCACACAATCCCAGAACTAAATGTTTCCACTCCTGTGCCTAACAGTTGTGAAGATGTACTTTTCATCAAATGCTGTTCCTTTATTTATCCACACATACCTTCGGTGATTGTGACCAAAGAGCTCAATTTTAACTTCGTCTGTTCAAAAAGACTCTGGTTTATCTGAATGTTTGTTTGCAGACTTCAGATGTTGACTTTTGTGATGAGTTCAGAGGTAAGGTTTCCCTCTGATGACTCTTCTATGTAAACCCTGTTTGTGCATCAGCTCTGGACAGTGGACTATTAGACCTCCAATCCTGTGTCAGCTAAACCTTCCTGCAGCTCCTTTGCAGTCATACGGGGGTTTTGATTTGCCTTTCTGCCCAGCAGTTGCAGTTTTATCTGAAAGTTTTTTCTTGGTCTTCCAGATCTTGTTTTTACTTCCACAGCTTCCCTTACTGTCATTTTTTAATGACATTTCAGACAGTGGAAAATTCAAGTTGGAAGTTCTTTTATGTCTTTCTGTAGTCTCCCTTCCTTTGTAGGCATCAGTTTCATTTTCACATCCTCAGTCAGTTGCTTAGAGGAGCCAATGGCTGCTGATTGTTACCACAAATTTTGAAGAGTCAGTTAATTTATCAGCTCTGGAAATGTCAACAGCTGGCAATTTCTAACGACACTTCTTGACCTGTCTTACAAGTCCTGATGAGTTATTTAATGCCTAACGAGTTAATGAAGTTCTGAGTGTTTTACAAGTAGAAGGGTGTCCAAACTTTTGCTTTTTTTTTTTAAGTCAGTCAAGTAAGTCTCAAGTAATTATCACATTTGTTAGACATGTCCTTTTACATTTTGTTGCTTGTCTTAGAAAGCACTTCATGTAAACTCAAGAGATACATAATGCATAATGTACATAATGTACTTCAAAACTGAGGACACTGACTTTAAGCAGAGTTGAACCACTGATCACTGCAAACAGAGAGAAAATGGAAAATCCTGGCTGAATTAAAAGGGGATATGAAGCCTTAAACACAATTTCTGAGGCACCCCCAAATTTACACTCAGTCATACCAACTTTACACATATAATATTATTAGGTGAGCACTCATTTTAGAGTGTGTGACGAGACTAAACAGTGGGCCCCCACCATGTGTTTCCTTCCTTCCTTGTCACTGTGTGTGTGCGTAGTTGACTGGTCAACAGAATTCCCCATTGTGAGGGCAGTACAGAGACCCTGTTATTGGCGGCTCTCTGAGTGGGAGGGAGGGAGCACAGAGAAGGATGGAGGGAGGGACAGATGACCAGAGAAGAGAGTAGAGAGATAAATGAATTGAAATGTCCAGAGAGCAAAATGCTGTTGGAAATCAAATACAAGCCGAGGAAAAGGAAGTCAGCAGCTAATAAACAGTCAAACTGACTGTACAGAATTTATGAGGCACCTGCGGTTTTTTGTAATATTACGTTCAGGACAGTGGGTCCTTCGGAGTACCTCAATGTCAGGATGAATGTGCACCTTCTTTCAAATGACTTCCATCCAGTCGTCACTACATTGTGTATTTTTGAACAAACCAAAAATTGTCTTGGATGGTGTTTAGTTTCAGTTTGGATGATTGCTAGAAGTTTGTGAAGTTTGTGTAGAAGTGTATACTGTGCTGCTGCAACTGAGGAAAGAAAATTAAATGAGAGGACAATAAACTATATAAGGTTCCTCCTGCTTCCAGTCTTTAATATAAGCTACTGGGTAAACCATGTCCTGGATATGTCAGAGTCCTTCATATCTCTGTACTTGATGCTCAGAAATAAAATTGACATCAATATTCTCATTTGACTTTGGGCATTGATGGCAGACAAGCATAATGTAGTCCCAAGTGAGCATTTCTTTCAAGTTAACTTAAACTTTAACCTTAACTCTGGAGTAGGCATAGCTGAATGAGAAAAAGTATTTACTCCACTATTAAAGACTGTATTTCTGCCCATCAGTATAACCACAGGTTTTTAGAACTGTTGCTCAGGTCGTAACTCCAGCCTCCCCTTGTGCTTCTGCAGAAAGTGATGCTGACTGTGAATACTTATTTTCAGAGAAGGTGGAGTCAGTGAGACTTACTGTTACCCTCAATGCTACATTCTGTGATGTTCACCACCCACACTGGGCTAATTTGAGCTATTTTTCTGCCCGTAACCTGCCACGTCTTAAATTGGTCTTCCTCATATCAGCCACATAGGATTTTCTTAATCTTCATTTACAACTGCGTATCCTGTGTCATATGCTTATGTTTTACATGGCTGGATTATTGCGACAGCCTCTTCATTTGTCTTAATGAAAAAAACTTCTGACCATCTACAGACTGGGCACAACTCTGCTGCCAGGCTCTTAAGCAGCTGTTTTCCTTTGTTTTTTGTTTCTGGTCCAAAGGGCTGAGGGGAAAAGATGTGTCTGGTCAAAGATGCTGAGAACAGCTAGTTAGACCCATGTCTGTGTTCACATGTAATTTTTAGACTCTGTTTATGTGTCTGGTTTATAAGTTATACCCCAGTGACAGCTGAAGACCAATCAGACTGTAATTCATCGCATGAAGTGTTTCTTAGTTCCTCAATTCAAAATTAGGAACTGCATTTGATCAGAAAGACTAGAGCAAGATTCACACTGTCCCCATGCCCGTTGGTCTCTGCTCTGTTAGAGGAAACATTTGACAGGAAATGAAATGCACTCATTTCAACATAGTTACACACTGGTGAATAGTATTTCTTAGACTGGGTAGTGTGGGTAAACATGTGCTCACTCACCCTCCACAACACTCACTTCCACTCACCAAATGAAATCTGGTTAATGTTGTAATTTTGAGTAATTTCTGTTCTGTGTAGTATGGTGGTAGTCAGTCAGGTAATGTTTGTGTAATTATATGAAATGAAACAGCAGCCTGTCAGCTTCTGTTTTTTGTACTATGATTAAATTTAGTCATAAAGATTTAAATTTAACGGTGACAATCCTAAAATATTTCATACTAATGAAAATAAAGCAAAGGTTGGTAAAAACATCTCTCCTGTTTACAAAGGGAAAACCCACTTTAGACAGTGAAAAGCTCCTTTTTATAATTCCACTATGTGCATTCAAGCCCTTGATTAACAAGACTACAGTTATTTTAATTACATTTTTAAAACCGACTACCCACCCTTTAATACTTGAATGCAAGTGTAAACTGTATCAACAGTTTCTCATGGGCAACAAAACACTTTCTGTTAGTGTAGTGGTCCTCTAGTAGGGTGATGAAGCACACTAATGGACCTTGCATTGAGCTGAGCCCAAAAAAAATTGCAAACACACCTACATGTATTTTTAATTAAGTTTTCACCCCAGGCACATATCAGGTATTTTATAACAAGTGATAATCAGTAAAGAGGGTTCCACATTACGTTGTGGGAGTGTTAAGGAAAGATTATTTGTGGCTCTGTCTGAGAAACCAGAAGCTTCCCCTGTGGTCAAAAATATGAGGCAGAGATATAAAACACAGTGATTTCACAGTTTTTGATTAATGATATGGACAGCAACAAAATAGCTGTTGGAGGAATGGTCAAAATTTATTGCACTGTCAGAATTCATTATTCATTCATTCATTATTGTTATTCTGTGATAGCTACAGTCTATGCATCACAACAGTCCTTACTGAGCTATTCCCTACTGTCAGGCAGGTTTGCATCATGTGAATTGCTCAGAGCTGGTGATGCCTGCTGTTTGATAATTGAAGCCTAGGATTGTGACTGATCGGCATGTGAAAACTTCAAAAAGAAATCCTGATACTTGGACATCTTTAAAAGTACAGCATTAGAAAAACAAAACCTAGAGTGGATGGTATGAGTGATGATAAGAGAGTGCTAATGGAGAGGGTTGGGGATGCTTTGTGGGAAGCTGATTTTGAATATACTTATGCAGCATTCAAGTGTATGTTAGAGAGATGGAGAGACAAAATGAGTGAGTCTGTGTGAAAAGGCTTTGTGTGCTAATACTTGTGTCAGTGGCACTTCCTCCCGTAGTTGGTATGGTAGTGCTACAGTACAGCAGTTTCCTTCTAAGTCTTGCTGAAATCAAATATTATCATCTGACCTGATCTGAGCAGTTTCTGAATACACAATCCACAGTTTGTTTTATATGTGTTAAAGCTGTGTATAGACACTAAAGTGAGCGGAAGTGCCGTTGAAAATAACAGTGCTCATCAAAATAACTAAACTGCAGGGGAACCTTACTGTCAAGGCATTAAATGAACTTCCTCTTTTTTACTGAGGTTGAGAATCGTCCACCCTGACAACAGTTTATTACATAAAACTTTGACACTACTGTTTACATTCTATAAAAGTGGCTTTCTCTTGGATTTATACCATTGCAACCTTGATTATTAATTGTAATTGTTTTCTTTCTTTCAGGAAGCAAAATTATTTCTGCACTTTTGCATCATAACACATTTCCCAATGCAGGATTTCTCAAAATAGTGTAGTGTATAGGAAGTGTTATTCATCATGCGTGAATGTGACACACAATGATCCCTTTTTAGGGACAAAAACTTTTTCAGTTTGAACCAGGGGAAAAAATTGCTTTTTTTTTTACTTGTTCCTCTTAAAAACCCATATTATGCCAGATATTTCTATGAAGTCTTGCATTGCTTTTTGTTAGACTGTAAATGTTTTGTTTTTTTCTGTTCCACAGGCAATGATCTGAGGCATTAAAGTCTGCATTTTCTCTGTGGACGTGTGCTCGCACTCACGCATGCTGCACTCACATACATCAATCATGTCTCAGTCTGAATCTTGTGCAAACGTGTTGGACTGGTTATGTGTACTTCGTCTGGAGCAGTATTCTGAGGCATTTCGGAGCACTGGGCTAGCAACATTGCAGCAATGTCGCAACCTCACGCCAGATCAGCTGGAGCAGATGGGCATCACCCTGCCAGGTCACCAGAGACGCATCCTAGCTAGCCTGAACAAAACACATGGTAATCGTGACACACAATCTGACACACACACTCACCTTCTACAGTCTGAGAGAGATCAGAGATCAGAAGAAACAGGACATACTACGGTGTTGCAGAGAGAGAGACCTTTGCCTGTCCCAGTGGAAGAAAAACCTGACCTTAAGCAAATAGAGAAAAAAGATGGAGAGATATTGAGACCTACACCAAGGGAAAGAGGGAAACCAGTCCCTAAAGAGAGACAAGTATCCAGGATGAAAGAGGAAAATGGAGAAGAGAAGAAGCCAGTTCCTGAACAAAGACAAACAGCACCTAGACGAAGAAAAGAGGAAGAGAGGGATGGAGGAATAGATGGAGAGAAGGAGAAGCCTGTGCCTAAAGAGAGGACTAAGTTTCGCCCTAGTGCTCCAGTGGACTGTGCCCCCGGCCCCCTTGTCTCTCCAACTTCGGACACCTCTTTACCCCCTGTCCCCCCACGAAGCATCCCCAACTGTCCTCCACAGCGCTTTACCTCTGCCCTGAGCCGCTCACCTCCTGGTCGAACCCCTGGCTCCCCCAAACTAGGCAGACATGCGGTCAAAGCCCCAGCTTTACAGAGTGTGTCCCAGAGTTCAACCCCCACCAGCACCCCTACCCATACCTTCACACAAACTCGGCCACAGACATTAGCCATTCAGACATCTGCCCAACATTTGGTTAGTGATGGAGGAAGAAAAACATCACCCGTCTCTCCCATTGCTTTCCTCAGCGATGACAGAAATGCTCCACCTCTCCCTCCAAAAGTAGGGGGAGGACCTAAAGGTCCTCCACCAGTCCCACAGCGGTTTCCTGCACAGTCTCCCAGAACTCAAAGGTAAGGCTGTTCCCTTAAAGGGATATTAATGCAGAACTTAATGAGTATTTGCAATTTGCTGTTTGGCTGTCTTTTAAAACTCTTGTGTTTAAGAAAAAAGTTAAACTTCTGCACACTGTCAGCACTGAGTTTATTACACATACAACGTTTTGCTCATGGATCTTGTGACATGTATGTGAGTTAAAGCAGAGTCAAGGAGTGCGACGGCCCCTTTCCTGTTTTTGTAAATCAAAAAATTCCTTTCCTTTCCTCTCATTGATTGTATCATTATTTGTCAAATTATAGCATTATAAAGAAAAAATACATAACAAAAACTTGATAGATTTATTCTGTTTAGTCTTGACCCCCCTCTACCCTGTTTTAAAACGGGCCCATCCCTGTGCCTCTGTGCTCCTACAAGATGAGGGTTAAGACTTTAGGATCTTACATCCACAATCTGCAGTGTATATATGCTGTAGCTTTGAGTGGAAAAGTATTTAAAGAGTGAGTGTTAATAATATGTAGTTTTTCAGAGTGTGTGAAGGTACTGTATTGAGGCAAAATGACAAAAGAATAATGTAAATGATTGTAGGTGGTGTGTGTCTTGAGAGATACTGTAAATTTAATTGAGAATTGGTCAAGAATCTCTTAGTAGTTTGTAGAGGATAGCACTGCCACCTATTGGAAAAGATGGTAAAATGCTTCTAAATCTCTTGTCAACTTAAGTAGCAGTTCAGACACAAAAAATACTAGTGGTCACACATCCTGAAATCAAAATTTGACACGTACTGAAACTCAAAACCTGAAACACATTGACTGACTGAGTGGACCTAAAGCTCAGTGGCCTCTTGAATAAAGAAATATGTGAACAAGGCCTGTTGAGTGCACATTTATGAGCAAACTGAGCTTGTCTGTGAGGCTGCCTGCAGTTTGTTTTGTGGTTGCTTATACCTGACCACTTGAGTGTGTATGTGTGTATGGTTTTTGGTTTTTCTGGCTCTGTGGTGACCTTTTGTTGACTATTAAATGTTTTGCACTGGTAGTATTGTTGTGCTTGTTTTGCACAGTAATTTGTGCACATGTGTTTGCAAAATTGTGGTCCTGTAAAAAGCACTTGGAGCATTTTTAAGAGGCTTTACATTGTTCATTTGACAGCAGACTATTATCATTCAGTAGTTTCACTGATGACACTGTAGCAGCCTTCTAACATATGTCTGTTTGTGTAATTCTTCGTGTAGGTCTTTCTTTTTTGTGTGTTTCATCACCAGTTAAAAGAAAAGAAACTTAAGCCTTGCCTCAGGCTCAGGAGTACTTCTATTATGAGTAACATATGCATGTCCTCTGTGTATGTTTTAAAGGGAAACTAGCTGTAGAGAGGGGAAGGAAGTTATAATGGAGAAGAATATAGTGGTTGAAAACTCTCCTCCTCATTAGCCTCTGTGAATAACACAGGAAATAAGAGAAAGTGAGAGATATATTTATTTATTTATAATATATATATATATATATATATATATATATATATATACAGAATAAAAAGAGAGAGAAAGACGAAAGTCAACTACCATCAGACTTTTTGTGGTCTCTACTAGCACACATTCGCACTCTCTCATGTTGCTCTCTTGTTTCCTTGTAAGTGTGCTTCATTGCCTCCTCCCATCTTCTGGTTAGCTGGTCATTTCCTCATACTCCTACCCTCCGCCGCCACCTCTCCTCCGATGTGTATAGTTGTGTGTTTAAGATTGTTGTATCATCATTGAAGAGGACTCGTTTTGAACATGTTGAGACAGGTAACATTGATACAAATCATATTCTCTACATGTCTCCTCTCTGTCTCTACTTGTTTTTAGCATGTGCTCTCCTGTCTTTCCTCACTCTGTTCTATGTTAGTGTTTCAAACAAGGAAGCCCTTCTTTCTTGCTGTGTTCATGTTTTCCACTGTGCTGTGGCAGTGTTACACCAGTTGTGGTGAATAGAGAATTAGGTGCTGTTAGTGTTTACATGAGATTGTTTAACCTTGACCTGAGTAAGATACTTTAACTTTTTAATGATCCTTGGTTAGATCAAATTTTCTGCCCTTTCCTGGGGCTTTACAAGTTTGGAGATTTGACATCGGTATTGGTGAGTTACTGGTATGTCTGTGAAGAATACAAAAGTAGTAAGATAAGATTTTGCAAAGGCATTCCTGATGGGTTTAGCTGTCACGGAGATCAGGTATGTTCTTAGAGAAGAACTTTGCTCTCAGCTTTACTGTTAGCATTTCCTATCAGCAATGACATACTTATTGTTTTTTTAGAAAATGTTATGAATTATGTACAGACTATGTTTGAAAGTGTGGACTAGATTGGTGCTGCTCTGGCGTGCCAAACTGCTACATTTTTGTTTGTATTTAAGACCAAAAAAGACAGGGAAGCTGGTGCAAGAAACACATAAACCTCTCAACCGTCAACATCATTACTAAAGGGTCCATTAGCTAATGTCAGATGATCTTGGGTTGTAATGTAGAATATTCTCCCAGAATTATAAAATCACATCCACACAGTTTGGCAGCAGAAAGGAATGTTCATTGTTTCATCTTTTGGCTAGCAGAGAGAAGTTTAAATATAGCATCTAGCTAGCACTCTTCCTCAGAGAAAGAGGAAGTTTCCTGTAATTGTGGGTCTTGTATATCATTTTCGGGTTCATTATTAAACAGAACTAATGAATAAAGAATCAATGAGTTTTGTCAACAAGGGTCTGTGGACCATGTCCTGTTAATTTAAACTTTGTATATTGTATAAATGAAGTTATACGTGGTCTTGACAACTAATGTACAATCTAATTCATATTTAAGGTAAGACAAACTCTTTAAATTTAAATTAGAGCAGTGAACACAGAGCAGTTTATTTCTGTCTTAGAAACATCCCACAGACCGTTTGCAAGACCATTTGAAATATTTTGACCTGTTGAATGCGGCCTAACAGCCAACATGTCAAAGTTGAGCGATGAACAGCCTGCTGTCTGTAACAAAAAGATTTTGAGTAGGTTGTAAAAGTCCTAAAGTACCTTAAAACTGATGGTACTGTTCTGTCATTGTTAAGAGCTTTCTGAAACATCTTATTGCCCTAGCGCTTTCCCAGTTTGACTTATCTAAGCTAAAAAAGAAAGTGTTTCGTACTACTATTTGACTCAGGCATGGTGCAGATAATTATTTGTACATTTTTAAAATAAAGATTTGTTCGGACACAATGTTACATTTTCTCAAGGCTAAAAACGCTATATAGCTGTGTTGTGTCACTAATATCTTTTATTTTCTTGCAATCCTAAATGACTGTAATGAGAAGGAAATTCACAAAGGACGAGGAATAAAGAGGAACTTTCACAATTCTGGATGGATAGAAACCAGGCCTGTGTGCTCACTCTTGACTTTCCCGTCAGCAAGGAAATAGTGTACCGTTTATAGGCTGTTTAACACTATGCTTATATGCACTATGCTTATGTCTTCACATGCAAAACCACATTAATTAGGGTGTTGTTGTTTTTTTTTTTTTTTTTTTGCATGGACAGAGGCGTAAATGAGCGGACTGAGCTTTGGTAATGTTTGTTGAATAAATTTGTAATTTTATTCTAACATTAGTGTTGCTTACCCTATGTGTATGTGTTGCATTGGGGAAATACGATCATATTGTGATTATTTCACCTAATATCACAATTGCACCATATATGCAGCAGGAACAAGTTGGTCCAAGTGGAAGAGGTATTCGAGATGTTGCTCACAAGTGTGGGTAAGATGGTGTATGACATCAATCCAGAATTCCCTGAATGAATTATATATCCAATCTGGCCTGGGAACACCTTGGGATCCCCCCAAGAAGAGCTTGAGGAAGCAGCTAGGGAGTAGTATGTGTGAGATACTTCATCTGACATCAAATACACCAAAAACACAGTTTGAAAAAAAGCAGTTTGGCACTTAATTTATAACGTTTTAACGTTTAGCTAAAATTAAAGAATTGAATTTTAGTGTACAGTATTTTTGATTCATTTTTTTAACTGAACCACCTGTCCCTAAGACTTTCTGGATTGCAAGAACTTTATATAACACAGTATTACAATGTAATACAGTGTAATAAAGACACTATAATAACTGTTTCCTCCTGGGTGTTAATATTTAAAAGGCTGAACATTAGAATGCAATGTGTGTATTTATACAAAGTTGAAGTTGACCCGTGAGGAGGAAGGTAACATGCTAGCAAGTGATGGCCAGAGCAGTTAGAGATGGACGGTTTACCTGGTAAAAGGTGTTCCCCTGCGGTTTACCTAAAATAAAACTGCTTATGAAGAGAGGAGTGCTGTCTTCACAGTGCTCTCTGAAAATGGTGATAATCACAGTAATAACGGTAATAGAAATCGTTGGAGGTATTGTTAATTTTTCACCACAGCATATTGTATAGTTGGTATACCAGCACATCTCTAGTGCACACATACTGTGTTTGTGTGTTTATGGGTTATTCAGAGGAATGCTGTTTTTACATGGGGATGATATCTTGCAGGGTGACACAGGTTCAGACTTGCTGCTGAAACCAGAAGTAGTGAGAGAACAAAAGACAGTCAGGTGGAGACCAGAGGGACGCCAGTTTGCCACAGTTCTGGGATCAATACTCGTACCACTAAAGAAGACTTGGGCTTCAGAGCAGCAGTCAATATTGTGGACTCAGTCTGGTTACCAGAGTTGTTTCCAGAGTGATTCAGTTTTTTTTCTTTTTATTTATTTATTTAATAGAGAGTTACAACTTCTCAAAAGATCTGTGTAAATTTGTTGCCTGCAAGTGGTCTTTTTTTGTAGTAGGTGCCTAGCCATCAACAAATGAGGTTACCTTTGTAGTTTTTACTATGGAATGAGAAAAGAGAAGACAGGAGGGGACGTCAAAAAGGTGTCCTCCCAACAGACGATGTATAGAATCACCCATCTGCATGGGATTTTCAACCAATCTCAGATTATGGTGTCCGAGGACTCATCTCCTGATCTCCAATCCTCTGTTTACCTCTCTTGTACCCCTTTATCCCACAGCCCCTCTCCCACCAAGACAGGCGCTGATGAGTTGCAGAAAGACCAAACTCCACAGGTCCCACCTCGCATCAGGACACCCCAAACTCAAGAGAACGTACAACAGTCGACTCAACCTGACACTCAGCCAGCTCTGCCTGCCAGGAAGGTCCCCCGACCTCCCTGTGAGTTTAGTAAGTAGCATAATCACTATTTTTAATAATATTTTTTTGGCATTGTATGCTTTTATTAGATAGTAATCGTATAGAGATTGCACAAATTGAGGGTGAAAAATGAGTTCCCCAGCTGCATTTGAATCAGAGACATTGCAGGTCATGTTTGTTGTCTTAACCCTTAAACCACAGGGGTGTCCCTGCATATAATTGTTACAAGGGAACAGGCCGCACCTGTCCATGAAATTGATTGTCAGTCAGTTGTCCAATTACCTTTGAGCCTCTGAAAATGAGGGACTATGCCTAAAAATGGCTACGGTTAATGCTGTGTCTTTGTTAAACCCCTTGAATTAAAAGCTTAAAGTTGATGGCTTCTTTTTAAATCCATTGTGGTAGTGTACAGAGATACTAATTCCAAAAATTGTGTCACTATCCAAATACTTATGTACCTAACTGTATCTCTTGTTTTTGTAATTTACTGATTGTGGGTGAAATATATTGAACCTAAGTCTATTTATATAGAGATAGGGAATACACATGCAACTATGAATTGTACAAAAAGGATCTTAAACTGCTTAATTAATGTTGGAAATCTCAAACACAAAATAAACTTTCACAAGATGTAACTACACAGATGCAGTTTGGATTGCATTCAGCATTTCTCAGCAAAACACAGTGTGTGCCCAGCTTGTCAAACCTATTGAATTTTGCATTGTTTACATCTGCTACTGAGGGGTGTTTCATAAATTACCAGTTAATGAATGTATATTTTTGTAAATTGGACTTTATTTCAAGAAAACGAATTTTTGTAAAGCAGTTTTAAATAAGACTTAAGCTACCATGGAAAACTATCCTTCAAGAGTAGACTGTTTCAAATAAGGCTAATTTTCAAGCTTAGCTCCACTTAGGGCTTAACCATTATACATTCTGCGAGCCATATCAAAAGTTAATGCTATCTTCAAAGTTCCTCTTTGACTCCTATACATATTTTACTCTTATCTAGTAAAACATGTTCTATAGCAACTTAAGCTAAACTCTTATAACTAGTTGGCATAGGGATAAAACAGATAATACTTGGTGTCCAGCAACAGAAGTCAGAGGTGCACAAGTTGATAGACTAATTGTTGCACATACCTTTGACTTATTAAGACTGTCTGTCTGAAATTTGTCTACACTTGGAGTCTTTACATCAAATAGAGTGTCAGTATAGTTGAACCCCAATAGTTTCATCAGGACAGATTAGTTATTTTTCACCTGGAAGACAAACCAGTTGTTGCCTTCTTGTCGTGTCACTGATGTCGTCCATGCCATCATGGACCACTGCATTTATTAAACTGTTATTTGTTAAACACAAAGTGTCTGTTCACAGTACATTTCTCCTCTAAAAATGGATGTTTCAGCTTGATATTGTTTAACCTATCCCACATGCCAGGGGGAATATAACTGCTTAATATTTGTTATTTACTGTACATGTTCAACCTGAATAAACTAGTTCTTAAGAGAAAGAGACTCAGCCATACCATACTGACAAACTGATACTTTGTATATGCCATATATATGTATGTATGTATGTATGTATGTATGTATGTATGTATGTATGTATGTATGTATGTATGTATGTATGTATGTATGGACAAGTAACACTCTCAGTTGTCCTTCCCAGATCATTTAGTTTCTGTATTCACAAACACCTCACTCAGATAACTTGAGTAACTGGTATGATCAGTGATGTTATTTACTTTTAATTGTATTCAATTTCACTATTCTTACTCGCGTTGGCTCTTTGTCCACCAAGTATTTCACTGGATTCCCAGAATGGCCTTCTTACCCAGTGAGTAAGAATGTAAATGTGTTCAGTTTATCTGTGGCTTGCATGTGACCCAAGTAAATTTAGCTTCAAAATGGATGTTCAACATTGCCCATTCTGTGGATTTATTTTCTCTGTACATCTAGCCTGCCACATTTATTCATCAGAATGGTTCTAATTACTTTTTTTCTGAATTAAAAATTTAAAAAATTGAATCCACTCGACCTCCAATATCCAATATCACTTTGTGTATGATTCATACAGTTCATACAGTAATGTTACTTTTTTCATTTGGAAAAACAGTAAGTCAGTCCCTTATGCAAAAGGCAGTATGTCTTTTACTGTATTGGTGTGTTGCATTGCTTTTAATTGAGGCTATTGCCAGTGAAGAAATTTGTCTCTGCTCCTCAGTGAAGACTTGTCTAAATCTGATTGTTGGCAGCGGGTGCAGAATTATGATTCAATAGCATCCTTCTTGATTCAATTCTGGGAACAATTCAGCAAGTTCCCTTGCAAACCAAACTTAAACTGGACAACTTTGTTCTAATCTTCTATTCTCTCAGGGATGGATTCACTCGATGATAATTCTGATGAATACGAGGATCCAGACTTGTTTAACCCCAGTGTTCATCGCATGACCACACCAGACGGGGTAAGAGTGTGTAAAGTGAGTGAAAATATTTCCTTCTTTTACAATACTCTTGCTCTTCCTCCTCCTGCACAGTGTGAATGACACCTGTCTCCTCCAATAGGATATGTCCCTGCAAGTGCCTGGTCAGGTGAAGGGGCGGTACAGTTCTTTGTGCAGTGATGACGAGCTGTTGGATGATGATGAGTGAGTCATGCATGAACAACACAAACAAACCATTTACACAAATACGGAAATACACACTTAAGCTGTTCACTAGTTAAACCAACGAGCAACCACAGTGACAGATTTGACTTTTGTTGTCAGTACATCACTGACCTTGGTAATCAGGATTTAGCTGGGTTTTTGAGTGCTTACCAGTAATAATATATCTTACTTACTCACTCAAATTTCTCTCAGGCTATTTTTGTTCATTGGATATTTTTGGCTTTTATTGTGCATTTAACAATATGCCACTGTATAACCTGTGTTTTTTTAAATTCTCTGTAATTCTTGACTAGTTAGTGCTATAAAGCTATCTGTAAATGTAATTATCTGTGTAGTATAGTGTTGTGATCTGACTTATAAACTAAACCATCTTGGACTTTTCAGCAGTGTTGGAAATTGTTGAATGTGATAATGAATCTGTGGAAGAGCTTGAAATGGTGTCAGAAGTGAATCAAGACATCTTGATCCAATAACCCAATGTTGTAGGTAAACTAATTATGCTATCTCCTCTGGAATGCCCTTTTACCATTTATTTCATCCACAAATGATTAAATCTCCATGGAGATTATATTACTCATGATTTTCATTTATGTAAATTACCTGGCATGCTATGGCATGCTTTTTGAACTCCAAAGTCATGTACAGCCAATTTTTTTTTTTTTTTTTAATGTGAACTATTGAAAAGAATTTTTTTTTTTTTTTTTTTTTTTTTAAATACAACTTAGCTTGCTTGTTTAAAACCAGCTGTTCCATAAATGTAAATATGCACTACAGAGGGGAGTAAATTTCTGTAGTGACTCTTTGTAAATTATTACAGTAAAAGGTAGGTTTATTCAGCTTTTTTAACTTTTGTAGTCATTGTGAGTACACAAAGAAAAAATATGACATCAGAATAATCTGTCTGAATAGGAATGCCCCTTATTCAAAATATCTGTTTAAGTTCTACGCTCGTAGTTTCTTCTACACTTACACTTACAAGTTTAAGTGTAGAAGAGGTTTAGAAAGCTGATTTTGCACTGATGGGAACTTAACTTCTAAATTTGTCAGTGGAGTTTATCACAAGACTTTGTGCCTATTTTTGGCTCTTGAAGAATACATTTATATGACTGATACAATAGAAACGTTGAAAAATTTGCCCCTATAGACTTTGAATCATTTGTAAAAGCTAATTTTAGCTGTTTTCATTTGGGTTGAAGACAAATCTATTTATATCTTACCTGTAAATCCGGCCTCCTGTTTTATATAACTGTCACCACACCACTAACATACCACTACCAAGACCACCCAACAGCAGTAGTATACTAAGTGTGTGTTATTGCATGTGCTTATTTCTGTGCATCCAAAGTCCTACCCTATGGCAGGGTGGGGACCTCAGCAAAATTAAGGGAAGTGTCTGCCTGCCAAACACTGGAAAACTGGATTCAGCCACTAAAGAAGACAGCTCTCAGCTCGCTGCTGTCATCAAGATGGGCTGGCTGGACAAGAATCCACCTCAAGGGTATGAATGACAACACATACGCACACCTTCTGAGGTTCTGCTAAAAAAGGGGATCAACTGCTAAAATGCTTTGCATGGAGCGTAAACCCTCAAATTAATAATAGCAATGAAAAAATAATTAAAAAAATTATGCCAAAAGACATCGAAATACTACCTAGTTTACTAATGCAATG
This sequence comes from Xiphias gladius, assembly GCF_016859285.1. NCBI lineage: Eukaryota > Metazoa > Chordata > Actinopteri > Istiophoriformes > Xiphiidae > Xiphias > Xiphias gladius. Next base: position 12,019,131 of record NC_053406.1, on the reverse strand, counting down.
CAGCTATTACATTTCTAATCAAGTCAGTTTAATTACAGAGCACATTTAAAAACAAGTGTTTTACAAAGTGCTTTACAAAGAGATGACGTGCTGAGATATGAAATTGTTTGATTTTAATAAAAAAAAAAACATAAATAATGATTATGTGCTAATAAATATGTGAAAAAGATTATGTGCTTTTTGAATGTGTGTTTATATGTGTTTGTGTGTACATAGGGCCCTTTATTACCAGAGACGATGGGTAAAGCTGGATGTTGACTACCTGAGATACTTTGACAATGACAAGGTGACAACACACACATATAGAAAAATTCACCACATCAGTCACTCCTACATACACAAATGCATTGAGACATACTTTCCCACTCAAACAGGAACACACACACACACTGTGTATATGCACTCCAATGCAGATACACACACACAATCTGTGTGCTGAATGTTAGATATGGATATGTTTAACAGTGTAGCTGTTGCTGTGTGTGTGTGTTTGGTGTGTTGTAGGAGATATATTCCAAGGGGATCATCTCAACAGCCTTCATCACTAATGTTACAGGCGTGGGAGAGCTGAAGTTTGAGGTTGCCACAAACAACCGAACATTTATCTTCAGGGCTGAAAGTGAAGGTCTGTCTGTTTTGCCTGGTCATCAGTGTGTGTGTTTACATTGTAATATGTCACTTGCATATGTCCTATGTGTGTACAAATATACATGTATCTAGGTTCATATACATTTGTGCCTGCATATTTTACAAACTACGCTTATTCATACATGTGATTGCACTTCCGTCCAGCTGAGAGAAACGACTGGGTGACTGTACTGCAGGACTGCACCAGGGGGCGCCATCGGCGCAGCACCATGAACCCTGGTTCACCTTTGACCCCAGACTATCAGGGCTACCTGGAGCTTAAAGGGTTACGCTCCAAACTTTATACTGTTGTCGCCTCAGATAAGGTCTTCCTCTACAAAAACATTGATGTAAGGACTGTCTTGTGTGTGATGTGTGCAGAAATGAGCAGTGTGTACAAATCACATTCTTGAAATAAATCTATTTTAGTTTGTTTGTTTTGTTTTTTTTAACTGTATGAACACATTAACATTACAATAAGTGAATGAAATGCATCTGTAGATCCATAATGGAAGAGAAAACAGAAAAAAAATTGTAATTATCATCTATCATTCTCTTTTTTCTTCCAGGACTATCGTATTGGAGTTGGTATCACATCCATTGAGATGAATGTAGGAAATGTGAAAGACTTAGACCGTCGTAGCTTTGATCTCACCACACCCTATCGCATATTCAGGTACTGTACCCACAAAGATAACACACACACTTAGAGACTTACTCTGCCATGTGTGTACATTAAACTCAAACATTTGATCTGCACATGTGCTTCATTGCAAGTCAACGGATGAGATGATCTGGGTGCTAGGATATTTATGGGAAATTAGATCATGTTGTTTTAATAAGAACTCCCACTGTCCATCTATCCTTAGAGTCCTCAGCTGGACATCTTTGGAGAATGTGAAAAGCCCTTTGTAAGAGTGTGTGTGTGTGTGTGCGTGTGCGTGTGTGTGTGTGTGTAGAAGAGTGAGAGCTGTGTGTGTGCAAAAGTGCATGTGTTGGTGTGGTATATGTGGGCTTTTGGCTGACAGTGCAGAGCCTGTAGTGCAAGGGCTCAGCTTGACAGGATGGGGAAATCTGAAAAGGCTTGTGTATTTGTATAGAGTTGGACTGTGTGTCAGTGTGTATCTTGGTCTGCATTGTATCTGTGTGTGTGTCTGCATGTGAAGTTTTTGTTTGTAGTAAATCTACATGAAATGATTGAGGCAGGAGGGAGACCAACAATATGTGTGTTTCTGGCACATGTTAGTGTATAGAAAATGTTGTGATTCTAGACATTTGAGAAGTGTTTGTATGTGTATTTTAAGGACATAGAGAAGCAACATGTTCTTAGGCGGATGAGAAGAGGAAGGATTCAGACATGAGAGTCTGCGTCAAGCAACAAATCTGTCTGTGTGTGTAGTTTCCGGTCTTTGACTCAAGAATATTTAGCAAAAGAAGACTCAGTTCTCAGCGGGCTCATGAGCATAAGGATACACACATACACAGGGCAAGCACAGGCTTTCTCATTTCTGTCATTTGGAATTTGACTGTTACACTGTCATGTTGGCATTAACGCTCGGCTGTGTGTTTGTCTCTTTCCACAGTTTCATAGCTGAGTCAGAACAGCTGAGAGAGCAGTGGGTGGACGCAATGCGGAACGCCATAGGTGAGGCATTGTCCAATAGCGAGGTGGCAGACCGGATCTGGGCGGAGCCTAACAACAGTTTCTGTGCTGACTGTGCGGCCCCCAAGCCGGAGTGGGCAGCCATCAACTTGTGCGTGGTGATCTGTAAACGATGCGCAGGTTTGTGTGTGTGGGTTTGGATTTCTGTTTGCTTTTGTACGTTTTTCAATGTGAATATTTGCTGTTTAATGAAATATTGACAGTGTAGTCAGCATAAGCGATAGGGATGTAAAAACTCTGATTAGAGTTGCTGTGGCCTAATTGTTGTAGAATTTCACAGTAGTGTTACACGGTGGGGATTTAATGTGTGTGTGTGTGTGTGTGTGTGTGTGTGTGTGTGTGTGTGTGTGTGTGTGTGTGTGTGTGTGTGTGTGTTTCAGGAGAGCACAGAGGATTGGGGCCTAGCATCTCGAAGGTTCGTAGTCTAAAGATGGACAGGAAGGTCTGGACAGAGGAGCTTATACAGGTACACGTACTCACAGAGAAAATCTACCTAAAGGTCTATGAGTTCTGGTTGTTGAAAAGATCATAGTATGTTTACCAAAAAATTATAACATGTTGCAATCTAGGTTTTTGCCTACAGGGACATGAACTACTTATTTATGACCAATGCATTTAGCTGCATAAACCCTGATAGAGCTGCAGGTTAATTTACACAGAGGTACCAGTTTATAAGGTACACTTGTATAACGTAGTACAGTCTAATACAGTAGTCCTTCAATGTCAAGTTTTTTTACGACACTGTGTCAGGGGTTTCGATTCAACTGTGGTATTACAGTGTCTGAGGCAGTAGTTAGAGGTGGTGTTGTAATATCTTGTGTGATATTGATCTACACACCTAACGGAATATTTGCAACTTGGTCCAGTATAATGTAATGTGATTAATACAATTAAAAATGTACAAACATACCTAGTAAACTGCACAGTGTATATAGACAGCATGGCGACCACACATGCCTCCTACCCTTTGTAATGTGGAAATACTTATCCTAAACCCTACCTGTGTTGCAGTTGTTCCTGTTGCTAGGCAACGAGCGCGTAAACAGTTTCTGGGCAGCTAACGTCCCGCCGAGTGAGGCTTTGACACCCTCTAGCTGCAGTGAAGAGAGAAGGCGCTTCATCACCAACAAATATCGCCAGGGAAAATACAGGAAGTACCATCCGCTGTACGGAAACCAGAGAGAGCTCAACAATGTAAGTTGAAATCAGTTTTGATTATTTACTTTAGTCTGTGTTATCATCATGTTTGAATTTGAACCTACACACTATTTTCTGTGGTTATAGAGATTGAATATACAAGACTATATTGGATATTCTGTCAGAGTTAAGAATTACTCAACATATCTTGGGAAAGAGAGGCTTTTGTAGACAGGGATGATTTATGACTATGACTAAATTGTCTTTTAATCCATCACATTGGCTTCATTAATTTTTTCATTTTTTGACACCTTTTGCTACTGAATGTAGTATTGATGCTTGTATGTCTCATAGAAGGTCACAGGCTTAGTTGGGACTGGATTATGCATGCATTCAGGCATATACACACCACACACTGTATATCTATACCCTCACTCCTCAGACTATGACTAAGATTCTAAGAATAAAGAAGTGACTACACATTCTGTACAATTTTAGTCCTTTTAGTGTTTACTCTTGTAGATCGATTAACGGACAGAGAAACAAAACGTCTATGTCCCAAGAAAGCAGTTAAAAAGAACACAAAACATAAGTGAGTCCCTTGTTGTAAATACACTTTTTAGAGCCTAATATTGTGCTACAGGTGAGCCAGATAGGCAGGTTCCTTTTATGACAAAAGCTGGCTCAATCCCTAAATTTAGTCCAACATGTAAAGCACTGTCTGCCAATTGCAATAATCTTAATAACTGACATTCAGAGTCAAAGTAAATTAAACACAGAAAGAATGATATTAATGCATGTTTCAAATCCTGTTAATTCCTGGCAAAAACTTATAAGTTCATAACAGAGGTGTAGGAGAATCAGCAGTGGCCTCTATGTAGGGGAGACATTACAATTTAGCCCAGGGAGTACCTGTAGACAACAGTCCTGTCAGGATGGACACCCGGGCTATCTGTCCTTGTGTCCTTGTCAGTGGGAGCTCAGAATTTAGTCAGCAAAAGTCAGAAGTAGGACATTTGGGAAAAGTCTGGGAATGGCTAGAGCTGAGGGTTTTATATTGTGCCCTTGCTGTGTTCCACTATGCGTGGTAAATGTCTTAGTGTTTCAGACCCAGCTGGGTCAGTCATTAGCTGCTTAACCCACTTACCACAAACAATGTGGACTGTTCACAGACACACTGAGTGTGTGAGTGAGTCACATTTAGCACCTGACTGTGAGTTCTATTTTTCCTCCTTCAAGCATTTCAGCGTGTGTGTGCGTGTGTGTGTGTGTGTGTGTGTGTGTGTGTGTGTGTGTGTGTGTGTGTGTGTGTGTGTGTGTGTGTGTGTGTGTGTGTGTGTGTGTGTTTGTGAGTCACTGTGTTTGGGATTTGCAGAGGGAGATAAAGGAAGTTTTCTTGTCACACACATGCACACTGATCATTGCTCATTATGGTTAAAGCTGTTTTTGCTCAGCTGCTGGTCCTCCCTTCTTCGTTCAGTCCTCCATCATGGCTATCTCTTTTTCCTCTTACTACCTTCTTTCCATATTGCTTTTTCATGCTACCTCTGGGGAATGTCATCTCGTGGACAATGCGGGAGTTCCCCTCATTTAAGACAGATAATTACTCTGATTGCTGTTCTACCTGTTTTTCTCTTTTTCCAGTCTCGAAGTCCTTGACGTTCTTCAGCTCTGCGTTGCTACTATTTCCACTAGGGTGTGTCATGAAATAATAGACTGTGCACTTTGTCCATTATGCAGTTACAGTATGTGACAAGGCACTGACAATTTGGCAGTGTGTGTGAGTGTGGAGAGAAAAACAGTAGTTTGTGTACCATATGAGCATAATAGTGTCTTTGGGCTACATCCAGGTTTGCTGATCTAGTCCTGGCTTTTTATCCCCACTTCTGTGCTTCCTGTCTTCTTTGTTTTTCCCTTTTTTTCTAAATGTGACATAATTACTCACTGCTTTAGCTGGAATGTGCTATAACTCCGCCTCTACTCCTCCTCCTGTCCTCCTCATTGTTTGGCTGGGACTGCTGAAGAAAGTTGATCTCTTCACTCCTGGCTCTTTTTTTACTTGTAAGAGGCTAGTGTTCCCGTAACTTTCTTTCAAACTACAGTCTCACAAATTAAACCTTTTTTTTTTTTTTTGCATTTGCAACTTTTGTGTGTGTGTCTGCATTAACTGACATTCCAACAGAGGAGTCATTGATAGGAACTGAAACCTACCAGGTAAGTTGTTTGTGAGCTGAGCTATAGGGCAGGGTAGTGAAAGTATGTTGTGTATCTTTATCTGTGTGTTCTTGTAGATTAGCTTTGTAAAGAGAGTGTGTGAATGGGTCTTTTGTAGGTTCGTACAACAGACTCCAGACCTCTGACAGTATGCGATCTCATAGGTGTTGAAAAATTCCACATTTAAATGCGTTTGAGAGGCATGATTTGGTCTTTAATACAGTGATCTGGACTGTTATACTGTAGCTCTATGTTAGTGCATGCACATAGTTATCGCGTGTGTGTGTGTGTGTGTGTGTGTGTGTGTGTGTGTGTGTGTGTGTGTGTGTGTGTGTGTGTGTGTTTTTCACTTGAGTTGGATGAGATACGTTAACATGCATATTAATGTTTGAGTAGGCATGTTTTTGTAGCTTTTTGGCATTTTTGGTCTGTGTTGCTCTCTCTATCTGTACTCATGTGTGTTTGTGTGTGTGTGCGTTTGTGTGTTCGCCCATCCATGTATTCTCTGTGCACTCAGAGTAGACGATAGGCTCACCTCTATCAATGGACATCATTGTCTCTCTCTCTCTCTCTCTCTCTCTCTCTCATTCTCTCTCTCTCTCTCTCTCTCTCTCTCTGTCCTCTCCTGCTTTGTTTCCCCCCTTTCTTTGCCTTTTGCTGTCTTCCTTTCCTCTTTTGCAACTATTAATGCTATCTACAGTTTTCCATTCATTATTTGGGTTTTATGTTCTCATGCAAGAACATAGTGTTTATATTTTTATTAAAAATGTGTAAATATGTGCAAACTCAACTTGGTATTGTCTTTGGGTGACCTAAACTGTGTAGTATGTTTGTCACTAGTGTGTTTAGAATAAAAATGAGAGCCAGCCATGAACCTGTCTTCCTCCATGGTGTCTTACCATATTACACTAATTTTTTAACCTTTTTTCCAGAGCCGTTTTATTGACATATCAAAATGCTTGAAATGTTTTGTTGTTTGGTGGTTTCCTTCAATCCGTTCACTGTAATGATCCCACAGTAGCTTACACATCCCATTTTTGTTATAAGCATAAAAAAATTAGCAACGGACAAGTTATTATGAAAACCACTACCAGTCTTGTTGAGCTTGTGCTTGTTGTGTCTGTGCTGACTGCATGTGAGTGACAATCAGCAGGTTATTGGTGCTTATTATAGGAAACAGTATATAGCAGTACTAAAAAGTCTTTATTGGTTTGTTTTTATTCTTGAAGCATTTTCGAAAGAGGCTTCCATAAAAGAATCCAACTCTCTTACCCTTTTTTGTTGTCCATTCCCTGCTGTGGCTCATTCTTTTGTCTCATCTTTCTTCCCTTTCCAGCCGAGTCCTCTCATTTTCCTCCTTCCCACTGTAGGATTTTAGGTCATAAATCCCTTTCATTTCTACAGGGAGATCTGCTTGAGATGGGATCTGCTTTCTTGTTTATTTCCCAGTGCTTTTCTTTCCCCCTTCTTTGTCTGTCTTTCTGTTTTTCCAACATGTCATATGCATTCTTCTCTTCCCCCTCCTTCATTTGTCTGGATTTTCATCTCCACCTTCTTCTCCATCTCCCTCTGTAAACTGTCCCCGGTGAGGTAATGATGGAACATATGTGGATAACTTCTCTTTACCAGCTGGATTTAATATATGAACGTATGTACGCATATAAATGTGGGTGTAGTTTCGGCTGGATGTTCAATATATGCTAAAGTGGACAAAGCAGAACCGGCTGCATGTGTTCATGTCTGTGCATCTGTACATAGGGCGTCTGAGTTATCATGTTGAGTTTGTAGCCAAGTACAATCAGTCTCTGATTAATGAGCTTCACTGAAATGCTTTCATCTCCCAATCACAATATTTTTTTTCTTCTGTTTCTCTCATCTCTTTCTTTTCCTCCAATTCTGTCCTATGTAACTGCTGAGGCCAGATGGTGGCCTGTGATTTTAGACACACCCAGATAAAAATCTCTCTCTGTCTCTTTCCCTCTCTCCCTCTCTCTGGGGAAATTGGAAAAGATTCTTGAATTTCCTTCTCTCTCTCTCTCTTTCTTTCTTTTCTCTCTCTCTCTCTTTCTTTCTTTCTTTCTCTCTCTCTTTTTCTCTCTTTCTCTCTCTCTCTGTGTTATTACATTACTCCCTGTTTCATAGACAGCAGATGTTGAAAGGCGTGAGGTCTTCAGACACTCAAACAACCCATTTCCTCATTGTGCTTTGTTCTGATTGGTTCACATCTCTCGGTCAGAGGGAACATGGTTGGCCATTGATACATTACAGTACACTGACCTATATACCCCATAGCTTTCTCATGTATGTCCACATGGAACAGAAGGGTGGTATTGTTCTCTTTTACTGGAACATACACATATGCAGTTATCGGTTTTGTGGAATGTGTCATCACATTATGTTGACAGCTAGATATCTGCGCTACATTGTGTCTTTAGTCAAATTACAGTATATCATACTATGCCTTCACATGTAGCATGGTGGCTAATGTAGGCCCATGGGCACTGATCTGAAGTACTGACTTCTCTGGCTTTTAGCTTCAGTCAGTACAGCTATACATGGTGGTCAGTTTCATGTGATACTTTAAAAATATCTGTTGTACAGCATACTAAACCCCTTTTTATATGTGCAGTGTACGGTTTTTCCTGAACTTAAAGCCATATTGATACTTATTGACTTGAATTCATTGTGAAAATTCACTAAACGTTAGTTCATTCTCATTGCGTAAAAAGGAGTAATCTGCCAAAAGTAACAATGGGCTTGGAACAGCTGGGAAACACTTTGGGTTTAGGTTGTGAGGATGGAATTATAGACAAACATAAGCAAAAGACAACAACAAGGAGTTTAATAATGCAGGCAACATATAGTAAATTGTTTCCCAGGATTAGGAAAATGAGAGAGTGCAGTGCCAAATTCAAGCAGAAAAAGGTGAAGAGAAAAATGTCGATCAAACCCACTCCAGGGATCACCTCTCTGTCTAGCACATGATTTCACGTGGATCCAGTTTTCCAAGTTGGTGCTGCAGGCATGCAGGCACTCATGTACTTCCTACTGTTTTCCAGGTTGTAAATATTCAGATTCTAAATTAAATCAATTGAACTCTCTCATCTCTGGGTTTTAACTGTTCCCTTTCACTCTAGTTGGACTTGTTTTCCCCCTCTGAACCCTGATCACAGGTGTCTCATTAACTTTATCTACCAAGGTTTTAAAAAAGAAGGGCCTCTCTGTTTAGTGTGATCAGCTTTATTGAAACACAAAACAAGCATTTACAGAGTCAGTCAAAATGTTAAAAAAAAGCTGGCCTCTTAAGACAAGGCAGATTTTTTTCAGCTGTGTTTGTAAATGCAGTCCAATACCTGATGTAAGTCAGTCTTTTTGTGGTTTAATTTATGTCACTTTAGTTTTGCCTTGCTATAAATAATACTTTGTAACGCATAAGTCCCGGCATTCTTAATTGTTAGTGTCTCTTGTGAAATTGACATCAAACGTATTACATCAAGTTAGGGTTATTTCAGTATCTATCTTCAAATATTTACATCCTTTTTTCAGTTTGTTTTGGCACAATACCTCCGCTTTTAATAGTTCACTAGCGGTTTTAGCCAGAAAATTTTTAAATGTGTACCCGAAAATGGCATTTGTATCAATTGCTCCATATATAAACAAAAAGAAGCTGCTGACAACTAAAGCAGACCACTGAAATACCTAGAATGCAGATTGAAATGATGTTGATTACCAGGTCCTATATCCCAGCTCTGTTGTGGCACTTACGCTATCCATATGATGAAACTATCTACAGTATGCCATGTGGATGTGTTCCACTCCAGATGACTGACTTTGTTCAGCTTTTTGTTCAGATGTCTTCTATGGTGTGTGAGACAGAGAAATGTAGCTCGTCTCTGTGTCTTTTTTGTGTGGGGGATGTCTTGCAATCTTAATCTTTGTTAATTGGTTTGTTTGTCTTTATTTGTGTGTAAAGGCTCAGTAGGGCTTGAATAGAGGAGGGGTTCTGTTGGTATGTGTGACAAAGTGCTGTGGAATTTCTCAATCAGATCCAGAAGAGCTTATTGGTTTTAACAGAAGACAGACTGGTGTGCGGATGAGTGTGAGTGTGTGGTTATGTGCGTGCGTATGTGTGTATAGTTGAATGAGTCTGTGTAGAGTTCCTCAGCTGTAAAAACACTGCATCTTCCTTTTCTCAGACATAACATCTTTCCTGTTCAGCCTCCCCCCTCCTTCGTCTTTTTTTTAATTCAGATTTACAGTATATAGACAAAATCTGGTACCTTATTGAGTCAAAAGACAGCTCTTTAGTTTCATCCTTAGGATTGTTGTCAAGTACATAAAATCTGTATTTGTTTTTCACCATCTTGTTTAAGACCAATTTTTCTCCAAATGATGATGATAATCCAAATCATGGCACTAAAGCAGTGGTTTTGTGCTCTGAGGGAGTGTTTTGACATTAGCATATGTTGGTTTTCAACTTTCAACAAAGTTTTTTTTTTTTGAAAGATCCATGTAAGATTATTTTATTTATTGTGTGCGTTTTTGCTCACATGGCTTCTGTTGAACATTCAAAGGTTGTAATATTTTTTAATCAATAATAGAGAAGACACTGCATTAGTTTCCGCTTGGAAAAGACATACGCAAACATTGTTGACAGGCACTGGCCCAAGTAAAGCGATCAGAAAGCTCATTATACTGTTAGTGGCTCTGGATCAGGAGAGGGGCCTTCTGCAAGTTTTAAAGCCTGTCTACACAGACACACATTGCCACGTCTGTTTGGGGTGTTTAATTTTAGTTTGACCTCAGCTGTTTCCTTTGAGACAAAAAGCTGACAGAGAATCACATGACATGATTAAGCCTGGTCAGCAGCTGTAGGACCATAATGCAAAAGTCATTGGTTTATTATCAGTTTTTTATCAGTATTACATATTTTTTAACCTCTTGCTTCCTCTCTGTAACTGTAACTTGATTACTGCTTAGCACACTCTCTCTCGTTATCTCCTGTATCCTCTTGATTCATTCTACCTTTTCTTTCTTCCTTCTGTCTTCTTTCAGTGTCTCACTTTCATATCTCACTTCCTCATCTCCCTTTTATTCCTGGCTTTAATTGTATTACAATAGTATGACAAATACCATAAAAACAGAATTTATGTTCATACTGTTTTATACCTTGTATGGTCTTACATGTGATGTGATTGTCCAGTTCTCATCTTAATTTGCTACTGTATCTGAAACAAAGTTATATATGTCTTTCCACAGCACATAAATGGTATGTTAACATATAGTATTACTTTTAAGTTCAATACCAGCATTCAGTACAATGGAATAAGGGCTGGAGGCCATTGTTGCTTATGTCAACAAAGCAACACATCATTGTCTCCATCTTTAAGTTTTGTACATGGGCATTTACTCGTGTGTGTCTTTATGTTTTGATGGTTTCTTCCTCTCCCCTTCTCCCTAGGCTCTGTGTATAAATGTGCAGTGCAGCGATGTGCTAGAGACATTAGGCCTGATCTTCTGTGGTGCAGATGTAAATTGTTCGACTGGTATGGCAAGTTGGCCCTCCCCTCTCTCCCTGGCAAATGCACACTCTCAACCCTTACAGGCTGAGTTAATTAGCCACAATCTCAACACAGGTACAGTATAACTGTGCATGCACAGCGTCACATAAAAGCACCTTTGTTTTTAATTATGCTTAAATAAGGGTGTATCAGTGATGTGTGACAGACTATTTTGATTGTCATCTCAGTTGTTCCCATGTCAACTTTATGTCAGGATAATAAAAAGGGGGATTATATCTTACATTGTTAGTTATTTGTTTAAGTCAAACTCAGCATGAAAATGGCACAGCCCCAATATACACATTAAAAAAGAGTTTGCAAATGATATTTGCTTTATGTACTGTAAGCCTTGTGTCTAATGTGTCTAATGGATATTGTCTGGCTATTTGAAAATAATACAGTCAAAATTATTGTGTAGGGAATTGAATGCACATTCATTACATTTTCGTTGTTGTTTCACTATTGTACCATTAACTTTTGTTGACCAGTAATGATGACATTTCTAAATGATACATTACCAAACTTGCATTCATGTCATACCCATGAGTGTTTTGAGTGTTATCAACTCAATTTTACCTAATGCATTTCTCCCATTTCAGACTCCCAGTAGATGACAGCCTGTATGGAAGGTTTTACAAAAGAAGATATTTTACTTTTTTGTTTGTTTTCCTGCAGAGCTGCCACGATCAGAGGTGGGTGGGGCCATGGAGGCGGTACATTACTCAGCACCACCTTCTGTCTCTCTCAATGGTTTCCTGTTCAAAACTGCATCCATGGCTCGAGCTATCACAGAGCGCAAGGCCAGAGAGGGTATGCATGGACACTGTGCAACACTAGCACACTTTACTCAGCCTTGTGTGTTTAAACAGCTATTTTCTGAACAAAGTAATGTAATACTTAAAAAAAACCACACTGTAAAAGGCTCATTAGCTTCAAATAGAAAGAATTTGCTAACACAATACAGTAAACACACAAAACTAGTGTCTATAGATGCCATTTGTATTATTATGATTCTTAATATTATGCTTGGCAAATCTTTATTTGTTCTTCCATGTAGAGTTCAGTCGTCGCTGGTGCACGCTGAATGATGGTATCTTCAGCTACTATGAGAGTGACAAGAACTCAAACCCAAATGGAGCTCTGAAGGCGTCAGAGATAGTCTGTTTGGTTGTCGACATGCCTGAAAAACATGGGTACACATACAAACTTATATGCTGAGAGTCTCCCTTTCACCCACTGCTTGTCTGAAATACAGAATTTATTAATAACAAAAAATGAAATAATACATGGCTAAAACTAAATATCCTTTTCATTATTCAGACTTGGCTGTCATATTGAAATATACCAAATGCATGTGTAGATGTGTGAACACAGCTTTTTGGACACAAAATGATTTCTTTCTCTCTATTTCCCTCCTGTTTTTAATACTGCCCTTTCCTCCTAACCTCTCTTTCTATAGGTATGACAATACCTTTGAACTCTACTCTGAGTCAGAGCGTCTCTATCTGTTTGGCACTGATGATCCAGACAGCCACAAAGAATGGGTCAAGTCTATTGCCAAGGTAAATACCAAATACATATCCGGGGGGGTCTAGATCCACAAACAAAAATTCTCTTAATTTCTCCTCAGGTGGACTCACAAAGAGTTGATATAGTAACTTTTCATTTTTTGTATTGAAATTGGAGAGCTCTGTTAAGTGGAAGGATATGCAGTTCCAGCCATGCTAAGCTGGGAAATGCTGTCTGGTGGTCAGGACAGGGCTAGCTAATGCTGACCTGTTTCCTGTTTCACTTATTTTCATTCAGAACAGCACTCTTCACAAATGAGACAACCATCCAATGCACGATGTTGTGAAATGAAACAACAGTTACTTTGACCTTCTGCTCTCTGCTGCAGTATACGCTGAAATAGTTGCAGCAAAATGTGTGTACTCAAAATTCTGTTTAATATTTTATAAACCATGGGATATGTCAGAGTCTTGGACAAAGCTGGATTGCCTCTGCCCAGGACTAGCTGAATAAAGTCAAATTGCAGCTACTGGCTGTTTCTGTTTAATTGAGTGTCACAAGAAATATGAACACCAAGATGGTAGATGGACAGAGCATTGGTGGCTCCTGCATGTCTAGCCACAAAGACGATATTACCTGACTCAAAGGTGAATTTGTTGCAGTTATTGACCACACCATTCACTTTCTAGCAATCCTGCTAGTGAAGTATTGTACAGGAGCTTTGTGCAGAACCTTTCTTCTTACAATTTTATTAGTACTGGTTTTTGAGGAGGGTTTCAGTAATACTCAGACTAAAGTGGTTAAATCATCATCAGAGGAAAAGTTCACAATTATTGTGCAATATATTACAAAGACACAATGCCCCCCTTTTATTTGTAGAGCTTTATCCCAGCCTCTGCAGAGCCTTTACTGAGGCTGGGTTTTGAGCGGATTGGGCGGCTGAAATGTAAAGACGGCTTGAACCTACAAACATCCAAGGTTGGTTGGTTTGCTCTAGTGGGCTCCACACTTCACGCCTACCTGGAGGACAGCCAGGGGGAGGAGATCCACCTCCGCAAACTGAATGAACTTTGTGAGTGAAACATGTAAACATAAATACATGGACACCGAAACAAACAGCACATTTACTACATACATACTGTAATCTGTGCACATACTGTGTATGAAATACAGTAATTTGAACCACGGGCATTTTGTGAATTCTGTTCAGTTGGAAAGCATGGCTCTCTGAAAGAATATGCTTACAATGCATTTGTGTTCCACAGCCATCCAACAAGACAATGAAGTGCTTGTTCTTGTGGAGAGAGGCAGGTGAGAAGAAAGAATTATTTCAGATTTCAAGTTATATTTCTAATGTTTGATGGAAAAATAGACGTTTGCCTCTGTTTAACTTCACAACTTGTCCTACAGTTTAAAGCCACTTCAAGGAGTATGATAACCTGTTTCTTTAAAAAAAAAAAAAAATCCTAATTGTATAACATTTAGTCCTAATACTAAAAAAATATACAACATTTTTTTTCTTCACATATTCTTCTGGTCCTTTTCTGTCACTCTTTAACTGTTCCCCTCTGTCTCCCGCTCTCTTTCCTTAGAACTCTGTACATAGAGGGAGAGAGGAAGTTGGATTTTGCTGGCTGGTGTGGGGCCATCCAGACGGCAGCGGGGAGTGGAGGAGACACACTGAGCCAGCAGCAACTCACAGAGACAGATATACCTGTCATCGTTCACAGCTGCATCGGCTACATCACTCAGTGCGGTGAGAGCCATGCAGAGATGTACACAGACAGTGACACAAATGCATTGAAAGAGCCATATCATTTTCTCCATCTCACACTGTGTTGACATACACTGGTGCACACACATTTATATATTCATGAAATCATGCTCCTTATCTCTGCCTCGCATAATATGCCTGGATTCACATCATAGGAGACGCTTTATACTCTCTACATTGCTTTATGCAATTTTGGCCTTTCTTGTCTTCGTGCTACTGTGTGGGCACTTTCTGTGTGTGTGTCCTCATGTGACTATAATAGAAGGAGTTCTGGCTCTGAGTGAGACCAACGGACCGCAAGTCAACAAAACAACTCTGTTCCACCTTCATTTTTCTCTCGGTCCCTCCTTTGGTGCTTTTCTTTCCCTCTCTTTTGTATTCTCTTCGTCATCCCTGACTCCTCATTCTTTGTCTTCCACCCACCCTCCACCAGCCGACCTGCCATTTTTAAGTCTGACTAGTTTTCCCTCTCCTTTCCTCTCTGTCAGCCTTTGTCCTCTCTTTGATCTTTCCCTCTCTTTTTCTCCTATCACACCTTCATTTCCCTCCATTTACTGTATGCACTTGTGTTGCCATATGTGTGCAAGGGTGTATAGGGTTGTGTGTGTCTATGTGTGTGGGAGTCTTCATTATGGTGATATCCTCTACTTTTCTGTTGGGAATGTTAGTCTGGTCAGCTTTCTGGGAAACCGTGGCAGAACTGTGCTTGTTCTCGCCTCCATGAACTGCTAGAGGTAATTTACCATACAAAACTTCAGATGTAATCATCCTTGATATTGTGACCTAGAGCAGGGTTTTTCAAACCTTTTGACAAATTATAGTGACTTCTTCTGGACACTGGATGTTTAGAGCATCATGAGAACTATTAGAACTATAAGCTCATGACCTGGGACTTTAGGCTCTAATAAATGGTTAAAGTCTGTCATAATGAAACTACATTGTAATCAGGTCTCACTTGAAAAATTTAACACACTTCTAATTGAAACAGGCTTTTAATCATGACACACTGCGGCTAAAAACAACTATTAGAAGAACAGCACAAAATAAAGAAAACAAGAGTGTTTTTTAATGACCAGAAGCCGTCTAGTGGACATAACTTGCACTGAGTCAATGGAGCAGTGTTTCACACCCAGGACACTTTGTTTTCTGAATATATAGAAGATAATTTAACAGTAGGTAACACAGTGTAGAAAACTCTCTCTGCCAACACTACTCTCTGTTCAGTTAAACCTTTCAAGCATGTTGTTGTGACAGCAGATATTTTGATGTTTTTCCATATTGTGCTTTCAGCAGTCAGTTGATGGCTGATGAATAACAAAGTCTTTGACAGCACTAACTGATATTTGGTCAAAGGAGCCTGAAAGTTTTAGCCTTTAGAGAATGGTGTATCTAAAAAGTCTATGAGAACAAAATTGTAGGATTTGTCAACACCCAAAATACTACTATAATACTTATAACCAAGCTCTAATTTTGCATTAATATGGGTTATAGATCCTCTTGAAACCCAATCAAAATAAGACTAGTTTTTAGCTGCATTGCCTTGTATTTTACACTATACAGTTGAGTTTTAGGAGTCCGGTTGACATTTTGGTATCTATACTGGCCCATCCTTCTATTGAGTTGGAGGGACAAGTTTTTTGGGTTTTTTTTTTAACCTATCTATGGTGTTTTCTAAGAGTTACAGTATGTATGGTATGTTGCCTGTGTTTGTAACATTATGTTGTTTGTGTGTTCTTGTTAATGTGTTTGTCTAGGCTTGACATCTGAGGGGATCTATCGCAAGAGCGGTGTGAACTCACGTGTGGCAGCACTGTGCGAGAGATTTCGGCGTGATGCTCGCAGTCTTTGTCTGAGGGAAGGAGAGCACCAGGTAGACGACGTCTCCAACACACTCAAGCGCTTCTTCAGGGAGTTAGAAGAAGGACTGTTCACTTCAGAGGATGCCAGCACCTGGCTCAGTACAGCTGGTAATATTAACAAGACTGTTGTTGCGATCTGCTATATAGGTAGTAATTTGAGGGTTGCTCAGTTCACCTAAACAATTTTTCCACTTACATCTAGTGGTATATAGCTATGCAAATATGTTTGTTTATTTTATGAGGTTTGGAAATATTTTACTTGTTGCTAATACTTTTGCTGCCACCCCAATAAAATGGAAATTGTCCTGGTTTTTCAGTATAATCCACAGACAGTGGACAGTTTTAATGGTTTACGGACTATTTTCTACTAGTAGTCCCAACAGAGTCCCTGTAGTAATACAGCGGAAGTTGTCGCAGTGGCTTTGGAGTTTAGAGAAATTCAGTTCAACTCTGGTGTTTTCACTATTGAAACTACACTGAAAATATAAACCGAAATTGCATGATTTCAGTTTCCAGATCATTTTGTCAGAGATGCTGTAGCTGCTTGTCAGGTGTCATGTTGCTGTTTTGATACAGAACTATTACAAATTGCTTACCGTTTTCCAGACACACATCTGAACTTGTTTGCATATCAGTTCACAAGCAAATATGACCTTTATGTCAGAACACTACAGTTAATGTTTATCAGGAGCTTGTCACTTTTAACTCAGCTTTGAATCTCACTTTCTGTTGCTGATTGTTTCTGTTTTTTCTTTTATCTTTCTCTCACTATATTTGTCAAAATTTGTATATCTCTATCCCCCCTTTCTCCTCCATCACTTTCTCTCTTTTGTCCTCTTACACTCTCATCCTGTGCTTTCCATTTGTCGTTCTTACACTTCCTGACACTTCCAAAATCTTCTCTTTTCCTTCCTCTTTCTGTCTCGTATTCCAGCCATTCAGGATGAAAGCATGAAAATCTCCCAGTACCAGCTGCTGTTTAACAGACTGCCTCGTGTCAACAAGGCTACACTACAAGCCCTTATCAACCACCTCTATTGGTGAGAAACACACAAACAAAAGTCCTCTTGTGTATCTATTCATGTGTGTGTGCACATAACAATGTGTGTTTTCCCTGCATGTGTTTCAGCGTCCAGCGTTTTTCTGAGCTGAACCAGATGAACCTCCATAACCTGGCCATAGTGTTCGGTCCCACACTGTTCCAGACAGACGGGAAGGACTACACTGCTGGCCGCGCCATAGAGGACCTCATACAGCACTACACACTCATCTTTGAGGTCAGACATGCTCACTGTATACAGGGGGTGATAGGAGGGCAAAACATTTTGTTCTGTAAGATGATTCATTTATCTTGAGTGTTGACATCAGGAAATGGCAAACACAGCTCAGAGTGCTCAGCTCTAAAAGGTTGAGAAGTCAAAGAACATGGCATCTTATATTGGCTGCGAGATCAAGCTCCAAAAAAATGTCACATTAAGGAACAGTTTCCAGTAACTCCTAAGTTTTTTCCGTTAGCATTTAAATGTACACCATTATTCTCTTATGAATAGAAACTCATCTTGTCAAGTGTAATTTTTAAATTGTGGGCTAATAAGATAATACTCTTACAGCACTTTTTGTTTGTTTCCTAAAAATGTAAGTGAAAGGGAGATGGGAGATGATGAGTATGTTAAGGAGAGAGAAAGAAAATGTGTGATGGTGGCATTTCCTCTCATGAGCTTAGAATGAAATTCCTGCTGTCATTGTCAAAATTTACATCTCATGAAAGACAACCTCCCAACTATCTTATCTTAACTGCATTATTTTGTTTTGAAGAGATTTGTTGCCAGTTGGGATTTCAGATTAAGATCTAGAGATTGGCAAGATCCTCTAATTAAAGTCAGCTGTTGACTGATTCATTGTTTCTGTGTGTATGAAAGAATGTGTACATACTTTTGTTTGCAGGTGGATGAGCATCAGCTAAAGAAGCAGCTAGAAGAGATCACTGTTATAATCCAAGTGCGAGAGAAACTCAGCACAAAGTTTCCTGTGAGTCACACACATTCACACAAATCACTCGTGTGATCTTGCTTATTTTTAAAAAAGCAAGTTTTAATGACAATAACAGTTTGATCGATGTTCTTCACTCTCACATGATTTGTTTCATTGTTGTTCCGTGTGCCAGTTTATGTCAGACTGTATGACATGATTTATGACAAGTTTTCACCATTTGAAATCATAATGCATTACGTCAAATTCAAATATTAAGCTGTGTCTGCAAACAAAGTTTGTCATTGGATATATGTTGGTGTTGTGTGCATGGTTATATTCCTGCACCTGTATGCTGCAGTTGTGCATCTATGCATGCTGTTATTTGTTATCCTAATGCTGTTATAGTTCTGTCTGACTTTTATTCTGTGTGTGTATGCGTGCGTGTGTTTGTGTGTACCTGCCAGCGTACTGAACCTGGAGGGCATTTCATCTGCACAGTGTACCTGGAGGAAAAGAAGGACACAGCAGAGCAACATGTTAAGGTGACCTAGACTTCACCTAATTACACAATATTGCTTTACATTTTGGTGCCAAGTTCTTCTCTTGTGTGGGGTACAATAAGTGCCACAAAAGCAAACTGGCTACGTTAGTATGCAGCCACACTTTCACCCTCTGCTGAAGAGAGAAAAGTGACCGTGTGGTTCTCTCCTCAGATCCCTGGTTCTATGACAGCAGCAGAGCTGACATGTGAGGTTCTTGACCGGCGTAACATCACAGTTAAAGACAAAGAGTACTGGAGCTGCTGGGAGGTCAGCGATAAGGAGGAAATGGGTGAGACAGAGAAAGACAGAACAGCCAACCTAAGATTTTTGGTCATAATGCGTTTTAATTGTTTATTTTATGTCCTTCCACCATCTTATTTAAAGCTACCATTCCATTTTTCTACAGGTAGACTATATTTATAACTCTGTTGATTTGGAAAGCAACATGGGTTCACATGACCAAATACAAGCAGTTAAAAAGATGAAAAGGCCCATAGTGAAACAGAAAAATGACAGAAAGCATGTCAAGTGCTCTCTATTTAACCTGCAGCATGAGCTAACCAAAGTGGCACACAAACTCTAGAGGCAAAATGATCACTCTGTGTTGTGACTGTGTGTCATACTTTGTTTTGAGCCTGTTATGTGGGCCATCTGGTTCCCTACTGGAAGCATGTCTGTGGCTTATCAAATGCCAGTAACACTCAATTGAATTGGCAGATTTCCCATCACTGGTCAGAAAACAAGCCTGCTGGTTACAGGAGGATATGGAGGAATGACACTGAGGAAAGGAAGGAAATTAGAAAGAGTGTGAATGATGGGAAAAGCTGGAGGAAATTCTGTCGGTCTCTTCAAGGATGCAAAGTGACATCATTGTAAACCAGATCTTCATTCCATTGTTTGCTAAAATAGAGACACACAAACATTTTTATGTTTACTAAAATTATTGCATGCTGTCAATCATAGCAACAGCAGCTCAGCCTATTTGTCTGAGCATGACAGTCATGTTTTCTCTTCTTTTTAATAATGCTAAAATTATTCTAGATCATGTAAAGAAATGATTTGAGGTTACTTGAGATTCTATTATAACACCCTGTGTTCACTGTGCATCACTTTGCTTCCCTCAGAACGTCCGCTGCACTATCAGGAGCGAGTCTTACCCATCCTTCACTCCTTTGGCACTGACTCCCATCTGCTCATTAAGAAATACCTCGCTATGGAGACGATGATCATCTACCTGAGTAAACACACAAAAGCAACTGCCAACAAAATTTTCCTTTCTGAATCATGGCCTTGTGAGTCTTCCACATAACTTCATTCTTATTATTCTGCCCTCCAGCCAGTAAAGTGGATGCATCCAAACACGGGATGATGAAATTCAGAGAGGAGCGGAGCATCCTGGGATTGGGACTGACCTCTGGAAGTTTCCATGACCGATATTTCATCCTCAATTTGAGCTCGCTTAGAATGTACAAGGAAGTCAGAGTAAGACTGATGGACACGCAGACTCACTTTCACTTTCTCTGTTTTTGGTGACATAGTCCATCACAGACTTATTAACTCTGTTCCATTCTCTTTCTGACTGTCAGAGTAACCGTCCAGAACGTGATTGGCCAGTGAAAAATTTGAAAGTTTACCTAGGTATCAAGAAGAAACTCCGTCCTCCCACATGGTGAGTGTTGTACATGCAGTGTAGGCACAGTCCTCCTCATGACTACTGAGTTGCAAAGCAACAGGTGGCTGCTCTGAATGGTGAGAGCTTCTTAATGTACTAGAAGGAAAACAGTTGGACAGAAAAATGAAATGCCATTGGAATCAACGATGATCTATTCTCTCACATCTCTGTAAAGTATTTGTGTCTGTGAATATTGAGAATATACACTTTTTAATAGAAATTCCAGTGTCTCTTAAACTTTTAGCAGTGTGACTAGTTTTGTCCGTGAATGTAATGTATAAAACGAGCTATACGTATGTGGGAGCAAATAGCAAATATACTTTAATAATGCATGTGTTGACTGATGTAAATGAGAGACTCAAAAGTACATTTATCAAGAGAAGAAATTTATAAACTTTAAGAATTTGTATATATTTTTAGTGGGCTTAAACATTTTCATAAACCTGTTTTGTTTTTTCTAATCAGTTATAACTGTAAACAGTCTGAGAGCCAATTCTATAACACCACTTGCTCTTCAGCATAATAATTTAAAGGAATAATTAATGGCTAAAAATAAATAATTCATCTTCTAATTCAGGATACATTTGCATTATCTAAAACAGCTCAGGGGGGGCTTATAGACAGAGTGACCACCAGGGGGCAGAGTGAGCCTAAGAATTAGAACCAGCGGGACATTCACAGTTGTATTGCTGTTGAACTCGTTTTATCTTTGCTGTCTTTTTCTCTGTCTCTTTCTAGTTGGGGACTGACAGTGGTGTATGAGAATAAGAAACAAGAGAGGCAAGAGAGACAGCAGTGGTGAGTAACTGTCCAGTGCTGTATGTACAGGATGTACATCTTTTATATACAATTCATGGCTGAGTGCACAGAGCACTCACAACTCAATGCAGTCCTGTTAATGTTTTCAGTTTGAGTAAGCACACTTGACTTATTCTAATCTTTTTGCTTTCATTTTTATCTGTATTAAACCTCAGCACACAGATTTCGTGCAGTGGTCTACTCTCTGAACTTCACTGTTATACAAATTCATATGAAGATCGTTGAACTTCTTAGAAATCATATCAAAAGTCTTTATTAGTGTGGACCTGTTTGCAGCAAACATAAAGATAGAGTCCTCAGGAATTGTGTGTGTCTGTGCATTTGTAATCATCCCTCCATTAATCGTGTTAACTGTAAGATGTGAGATCTAAAGGTGATACACTGGCTGCATTTACATGTGTCCAATAATTCAACCATTGTCAAAAAAAACTAAGATTAAGGTAATAATATGATTAATCTGTCTCACAGCTATGATTCTATACTTTGACAACTCTCCATAATGCACTTCAGTTATCTGCTAATGATATAATCTGATATGGTGCATAGGACTGAATAATATGACTTTTTTCCCCCGTGATTTCATTCCTGTTCTGTCCTACTCCTATAATTAAAGCATCATACTATGCTACAACACTACTTTAGCTTTATATCTCTCTGCAGCAGTATACAGCCTTCAGTGACAACTTATTCAGTTCTTCTGAGGTGTTTGCTGTCATTATGTTCAGCAGGAAATGGCATCTTTCCCTTAGCGACAGTTTGGTCACATTTTTGATGTAAACATTAGCAATGTTAGAGAGAGCTGGCAGTTTCTCTGTAGGCAATAAAACAGGTCAGATCTCTGCATGAGAATTCTGAGAAGGAGGCATATGAAAGATCGGCTCCACCCAGGAGGGAAACACACACAAGTACTCCTCTAACCATGCCTTTATTCTAATCCAGGTCTGTTCACATGTACATCCCTCTGTGTGTGTGTGTGCGCGTGTGTGCGTCTGCATGTGTGCGTGCATCTGTGTGTGCATCAGTTGAATATGTGTTTACATCAATGTGTGTGCTCTGTGTGTGACTGACTTCAGGTTACAGTGGGCTCTACGTTGTCAACAGCAGTAGATATCGGCATAGTTGTAATGGGAGTGTTGTTCTCATCATGCTGTAGCCAGTATCCTCTCTTGGTTAAGCTCCATTGTCACATCCATCACAGCAAAAAACACAGCTGAGATGAAGAAACAGAGAGGGACAGAGTGAGGAAGAAAGACAAAAAAGGAAAGGAGAAAGTGAAACGTAGAGAGGTAAAGTGTCACGCTGAAGGGGAGATACTGTATACAATGTCAAATATTTTGCATTTACTGCAAGTAAAAGAAAACTTGGTGCAGTGAAGAGTGGTTAGAGATAAGAAAGAAAGTGAAAATATGGAAAAATAAATTGATAAAGAGGTGCCATATAGCAGATACTGTGCTACACTTCTCTCTCCAAATCTTGCGGACCCACCTGCACTTAATGTCACTTAGTTCTATCCTGTTTTTACTTCTATTCCGTCAAAGCTCTTAACACTTGTTAATTTTCCCCTTTTGTTGCACTATTTTATCTGCACACTCTTTCAGTCACTGTACTTAAATTTATGGGGACACTAATACATTTTTTAAACTATAATGTAAATTTTAGTCTGTTGCTATATGGAAATTCATGATGTTAAATGAGCAGCATCTATTCTTCTGCAGTTGATGATGATCTAGAGTAGAGGCGCAGTTAATGGCATAGAGAGTAAATGTATTGTAGGAGATTAACGTGTACTATACTATATGCACGCTAGAATAGAGTGACTGTCTTCTTTTGAATCCCAACAAGCACTAATGTGCTCTGTTGGCCCTAATGATGCAAACTAGGGGGAGGGAGGAGCTGTGTGTGTGTGAGCTGTGTTAGCCCTTTGCGGCAACTCTCCTGACTGCAGCTAAATTTACGTCTGTGTTGTACACTGGATACTGTTAGTTGCTGTTTTGCTCTAAAGTCTATATCAATGTTTTGTTGTTTCATAAGAGAGAGAGTATGTCAGTTTCAGTTAATATCTTTGACTACCTCTCTCTCCTTCTGGGTCTTTTTCCAAATTTCCCTTTGTCTCCGAATGTCTCTGTCCCTCTCTGACGACTTCTCTCCCAAGACTACAAACACACATGCATGACCTCCTGATTTTTATCACACTGTCTCCCCCACTTTATCGCCCTCTATTTATTTGCAGGTATCTTTGCTGTGACACCCAGTCAGAAATGAGGGAGTGGTATGCTACTTTTCTCAGTATCCAGGTGCAATATAATACACACACACACACACACACACACACACACACACACACACACACACACACACACACACACACACACACACACACACACACACACACACACACACATTCAAACAATTAGTTGATGGGCTTTACTACACATAATTTATAGACACGCTGTAACTATGCTATTTGCAATAATTTCAAATTCATGAATCTTGTCATTTTGCTGTTTGTTTCCACTGGCCAATAATCTTTAAAACCTGTAAAAACCTGAGAATGATCTAGTAGTTTTGGAAGTGGTCTTGAGCATTAGTAATAACACAGCACTATTGGATGTAGTATATCTCAACCAGACAATTTTGAATGCCATTATGCAGTTTGTCATCAGAAAAAAGTACAGTGGCATGCTTTAAAATATTTTCCTAAAGCTACTGATACCTATTATATGCTCCCTGTTTGTGACAGTTTTGCAAAATCTCATCCTGCTCGTTCTCTCCATCTTTCCCTCTGTCCATGTCCACTCCTCATTAAAGTACGATGGCAACGTGTGGCCTCAGGATGGACTCCAGCAGACACGGGTGAGCCGTGTGTTGCCGGATACGCGTCACGGTAACGTGTCATTGATACCGCTGCGTGGCAGTGAGAATGAGATGCGGAACAGCGTAGCAGCTTTCAGCCAAGACCCGCTTGCTGTGAGTCAACCTACCAATCACTGGGGCTAATCTAGGACAAACCAGGCAGTTTTGTCTAAAGCTGCGGGCTAATCAGAGAAATTCATGCTGAACAGGTGGTCCAGACCCTCAACCTTGATTCTCACTTAAGAGCAGAACAAATTTGCACTCCTCTTATACTAGTTTCGGTAACATGTATTTTACATTTGATTTCTATTTAGATTTTAAGTATTTCAGATATAAGATGGTGCATTAGAAGCTCTGCATTGGTCTTCTGAAATGATTTTTGTTTTTTACTCCACTCAGGAGTTGGGGGTTGCGCCTGTGTGGGATCGATAATCTCTGTTCCATGATTCATCTATGATTTAATCATCATGAAAGGATCTGGGTTCTTAAACTAAAAATAGACTACGGGGCTCCTCCTTGTGAAACATGAGGGTGTTTTCAGGAGCCTGGATTCCAGGACAAGAGAATAAATTACTAATTTGCGTCAGTGTCTGAAAATGTTTAAGAATCCAGACGATGTCAAGAGGATAAGACAGCAGCATCTTCATATTGCAGGAGGTTTGGACTGAGAACTAACAAAACAGAATTACAACAAGCGTTATTCTGGTGATGCTGTGCCAAAGCTAGCTTCAAAACACCAAGGAAACAGCAAACAAAGAATAACACATTTGAGGTGAACTAATGCCTGCAGGTAAACTATGTTTAACACTACATTTTACAGCACTACTGCCATATTAGGTCACAGAGTTGTATGCTTGGCAAGAAATCGACAAGCATCATCACTGTTGGTTTGTTGAACTATATTTGAAGCACACTGATATTAAAACAGACCTGTTCAATGACATCAATATCACCGTTTCCATCTGTTCTCTTATTTTCATAGAAAAATTGAGTGCAGACATCCAAAATAACTCACTCTGCGCTCAGTCTTGGTGCCGTGCGACCAAATGTCCACAATCTGATGATGCAGTTGTGTCCTGCTGTTTCTAGCCATCACATACCTCTCATTAGTTTGCTGCAGAGTGCAGCAGCACATAAGACTTCCACTCAGTCCGCTGTTGCTTCAATTGGCAATAACACGATACCAGGGTTCCTGTGTTGTTCCCTTCCGGATATTTTCTAATGATTTTTACCTGTTCAGTGCATTTACTTGCATACACTCCCAACATAATGTTGGGAGTGTAAGAGGAGGTGTGATTGCCTTGGTAATTGGATGGCAGCAGAAGCTGGCTTATGCAGGATGTTTGTGTGTGGGGGGTGGAGGAGAGAGATTCACTGCATATTGATATGTCCAATTCTCAATGTTAAGTTAAAGACCAAATATTGTGTGTGTGTGTGTGTGTGTGTGTGTGTGTGTGTGTGTGTGTGTGTGTGTGTGTGCGTGCGTGTCTTCAGTCCATCACTGTCTTCATTTCCTTGTGTTTCTCAGTGTGTTGACCTCCCATTTTCTCCATCTGTCCATCACCTTTTCTGTCATAATCCCTCTATTGTTTGTCTTTCAGCTCTTTAGGGATGTTCGATAATAGTCGCTGCAAAAAAGGTAGGACAGTTGCACACTCAGAATAGTTTTAAGGTGGATAACACACAAATTCTGGACTATTCTCAGACTAAATAAATTTTGATTAATATGTCAGCAGTGTTTTTTATAGTCTATGTAAACGTGAGTCTTCAATGATAAAACAAGTACTTGTGAATGTGAATACATTACAGTGGATCAGAACTTGCTCTGTTGCAATTATTTTGTACTTATGAGGAAATTTTTTACTATTATATCTACACCTGTTAAAATATGGTGAACTTGTGGATTACGAATCCAGTAAGGACACGATTAATTGAGTAAATCAGTGACAATGAAGTATTATTTATTTCCTGTTAAAGTTGAGGTTTTCATGCTTACAGTCATGTATCTTACTGTAGCTCATGACTGGAGTAGATGGCTCAGACTGTAGGTAATGACTCTGTGAATATTACACAGTATAGTGCTGATATGATTAGCAAATTAGTCGATCAACAGAAAATCTGTCATTTTTAATAATTTGTTAATTATTTAAGTTATTTATCAAGCAAAAATTAAAAAAAAAATGCTGTCTCCAGCTTCTCAAATTATGTGAGGATGCGCTGCTGCTTTGGCTCTGAGGAATTTTGATTTGCATTCTCCACTAATGTCCAACATTTACAGACCAAATAATTAATGAATTAGTCAAAAAAAAGTAACAGACCGATTAATCAGTAATGAAAACAATCATTAGATGCGGTTCTAATAGTAAATAAGACTATTATATTATAGAAGGTCCACCTAAGTTGAGATGATATAAGACTCAAGTGAAAGATAAAGCATTATCTCTCAGTTTAAGCTGATCTGTTGGTTTATTTGTCAGACTGTGTATTTGTCGTTTATCTGCTCTCTTGAATGCTGCTCATTGAGTCTACATCATGTCAGCACCCTCTTTTCTGGTTGGCATGGCTCCAAGACATCTGTAGTCTGGATGAAAATTATAAGGGTGATCTCTCAGGGAACTTTGAAAAAACTGTGAAACTGATTTTGGGGTCAAAAGATAAAATCAAAGTTCCACTCAGTAGTTTCAGTCTGCTGTAATAGATTAAATAAACATGTAAAAATATTTGAGGAAAAAGATGACAACACTGATTTAAATCACTATAACCTCTGGATTTTTATTCTTTAAAGGGCAGATGGTCAGCCTCATCAGATGATCTCTGAACATCCCAATTACATCATCATTCAGTGACTGTAAGGACCAGAGTGACGGACAACCATACTGTTTCTGGATTATAGCCTTACACTGCCATCTGCTCCGCTGAATATGAACTGGACCAAAAACTATACGGACAACAGGATCACATCTAAAATATATCCTACACTGGTTTTCGGGCACAAAAGGTTTTTACTTGATGTACAGTAGAAGCAGCTGGGAGCTGTGGCATTAAAATGAAAGAGCGTGAGTTTGATGGACTACAGTCACGCTGAATATTTCCTCAATCACTTCCACCTTAACATTGAGCAAGTCTGCGCTCAGTGTTTCCATTGGTCAGTGACATGTGCCTCAATCACTGCATTATATTTTGGGACAGGAGCATGAAAGACATGCTGAGCGAAGCCAGGTTATTCTAGGCGCTAGAATTGAGTGCTTGGCAAATCTTTTTTTAAATAGAAAATAGAAGTTTATTGTTGTAGCTGAATCAGATTTCCAGTTTTGTGATGTTTTTAGCTCTCTTTCTGTTTTGCTGATTTCTGTTCTGTCTTTACTATTGCTCAATGAAATGTTGGGATAATCCTACAATTCAAAACTGAATAATTGCTATTGTAAGCAAAGCTGATGTCATAGGAGACTGAGACCTGATTTTGATTGGTCACACCGGGGTTTGTTCCACAGGGACCAAGACTGGGACTGAGAGAAATGGCAGTGACAGATTGGTGTCTTTTACACCACAGGACATTTGCCAGCATTGTACAAAAACCTCAGTTAGAGTTGCATATATGTGCTTGTGTCAATTTGTCTGCATATGTGCACCAGTGTACACGCACTATGCGTGAATATTTGTACGTGTTTTTTTCAAGACAGGTTTTACCTTGTATGAAATTGTGTCTTTTTGAGAGTGAAGGAAGGACAGGCATGTGCTGGGAAAAAAAACATAACTTTTTAAGATTAAAAGAAGAAAGTCACAGGTGAGGGCAAAAAATTGTTGGAAAATGAGATAAAACAAGGGAAGCACTTGATTTAGTATTGTCCCTTATTCTGTATTCAGATAAACTCAGTGCTACTATATGTAGGTCAGATTTCAAACCATATTTACTTATTCAAAACAATGTTTTTGCCCTGGCCTGAACAGTAGTTTTGTCTAACCGAGTGCACTCTCTTTTCTTCCTGTCCTCACACAGTCCTTAGCACTGCTTACTCTGTCAGTCCTTTTCTAAAGCAATGCTTAGAGGCACTATAAGTACATGGGCAGTTTTGTCATTAACCAGCAGTATTTATGAAGGTTTAGATTATGAATTATTCACATCCTTGCAACAGTATATTTTTATAGTTTGACCATCAAACCTCAAAACAGGGCATAGGTTCCACTGAAAAGTCAGTAAGCAGAAGAAACAAACATAGGTGCATTATCATCTTCTATCATTCTTTGTACTGTGGTCCAAACTTGTATATATTTTGTCTAAAGGATTAACCTGTTAACAGATGCCTTACCAGATGCATTGAACATTGACCATCCTCACGACATTGTAGTGTTGTTGCCTGTATGCCAGCTGTGGGTTTTCCTTGTTGTACAAGATTTTTTTTTTAATTTATTTGGACAGCAGAGGACGCTGGATGCACTGTAGAACATGTTTGCTCTGATTCTATTGGTGAGGCATCATGATGTTCAGCTAAATGTTAAGTTTTAAACACCTTTAATCACAGTACCTGTGAAAATGTGTATATACAGTACAGTGTATGTGTATATGAGAGAGTGTGTGTATGTTATTAGCTGCCCTCCAGCTCAGACCTCAGCAGGAATAGAGAGAAAAATCCGTTCCACTCTGTGCAGTAATGTAATTGCACGTAAAGTGCCTATAGAAAGTCTCATGCCATGTACTTTTTTTTTTATATTTTATTGTTTTATAACACTGATGGACTCTAAGGAGTTTTTTTTTTTGTTTTTTTGTTTTTTTTTGTGAGACACTGATCATCAGAAAAAAACAGTAAATATCTACAAATTGATCAAAGTCAGATACAAACATTAAACACATAACTGTTTGCTGAAGTGTTCTCTTCCTTCAAGTCAACAAGCTATCAAGTTGCAAGATACTGTGAGTGGTCGGCTTTTAATGTCCCACCACAAGATCCTGATTGTAATAGATTGTAGATCTGTCTGATCTGCCACATTTATTTGACCTTCAGGAGCCTTTCAAGGCCTCCTGCAGAGAAACATTCACATAACATGACACTGCCACCACCAGGTTTCATTTGGGTATGGTGATGTGTGGCACATGGCTTATGACAATCATAGCATTTAGTATACTGGTCAGAAAGCTCAGCCTCTCATCTTATTCCACTTTGTTTCGTGTTCGCCAACGTTTGTTTAAAAGCCCTAAGGTGAAATACCAGTGCAGCAGTTGTTGTATGCACCTTGTCTCCCATCATGCAGTATCTGTAGGCCTCCTTTACAACTGTTAGTTGTTCTAGGCAAATTCACACCTATGCCATTGTCTCTCCATTCTTCTATGATGGGAAGGATCTTACAGCACCTTTAAGGGTAATTTAGGTCTTTGGAAGTTTTTATGCACCATCCCCCTGAATGGTACTTTTCAGCTAACTCACTAATTTTTTTGAAAGTTCCTTTCCATAGTGTTTATGGGAAAGTTAAGTTTGTATTTATTTAGTTTGTAGAGATCTCTTAAATGTCATCGCTGTCAAAACATCCTTAGTACTTCAGTGTTTCAGTGTTTTAAAACAATAATGTATACAAAGGGGGTGTTGAGTACTTTATATATACGGTGTATATTCTCTCTGTCTCGCTTCTTATTCTGTTATTCTGCATTTTACTGATTTTTGCATCTCTGAAACTCTAATAAACACATTCAGTTACTTAGCTAGAGTCTACGTGTGTGTGTGTGTGTGTGTGTGTGTGTGTGTGTGTGTGTGTGTGTGTGTGTGTGTGCGTGCGCGTGTGTGTGGTGTGTCTTTCTGAACATGCATATAATTATAGTTCACTTGGTCCCTTTTTAAACAAAAAATGTGTTTTTCCAAAAGGTTGATGCCCTCCAGCTCTTGCCCTAATGGTAATCCACTTGTTTTTCTTCTGCACTTTTATGAAATTTAATGTATAAATACACACACATACACAGTCAAACTCTAACCTTCCCAACAAGGTAACTGTAACAAGACAAGCTGGGCTACTAACAAGTCCACAACACATTTTACATGTACATATACTGGAAACACGAATACATAGGGACAGAAACTTTTGTGAGGCATGTGGGTTTCATGACAATGTCATGTGACACTACAGCCATAAAATGGAAGCCTATAGATGTGCTTCAAGGAAAAATGTCAAGTGTGTGTGTGGGTGGGGTATGGTGATCATAGGGAGAGCCCCGAGGAGGTTTCCTCCGTGTTTGTGTGTGTGTGAGTCACAGTGGTCCACCAGCTCTACGTTCATTCTTCTAAGCAGAGCTGACACATTGGGGTCACGCTGTACCTCGAGACACACCGGAGAGCCCCATGAGGGACTCACACACAGGAGACCTTCACTATACTGTTCTCAAACACGCACAGGAGACCCACCGTGGAGGAACACACACACAGGAGGATGCTTTCAACATACGCACAGAAACATTACTATGGCCTTTACAATATAGGTCATAGCAGCATTTGCATAAAGCAGAGGGATGAAGACAGATGAGTGTGGTACAGAGAAGGGTCACAAATGAAAGATGGAGATAAAGTCAAAAGTGAGGAAAGGAGCTTCAGGGCCGGACCTACAGGGTGGCAGAGCGTGCCAGCTGCCAGGACCTGCCAGCCCACCTGCCAGCCGCCGAAAATAAAATACAAATATTCACTGAGCACAGTCTGCCACAAGTCCTGAAACAGACCAAAAGTCAGAGGGACAACAGCAGCCCCCAGCCTCCTGCAGAGATCTGGACATCCACCTGTTTGAGCCAGTTTCCTTCATTTCCACTCAGAGCACACAGCAACAAGAACAGTGTGACTGAGTGACACTTACATTTGCTTTCACTGCATGCTGCACTGCATCAGCAGACGTGGAAGCTTCTTTCATGTGATGTTCAGCCTCAACCAAGTCAGCGATTGGAAGCCTGTGTGAGTTTGAGTCCATAATGACAGATTGCGGTCATTGTTTGCTCACAGATATAGTGTAGTAAAGTACGATATTGTGGTGTGTTACAGAGCCCTGAATGCTAAATTTGTCTCATTGCAGGGAACGGACTTGACTCAGAGCAGCCCACCAAAACCCTGACACACCGCCACTCATACAGCACGTGTCACACTTAGTATTAAATTATAATTTGCAGAATGATACAAGAAATTGAAAACTCTGTACAATATTTTATGACATTTAATATTTATTATAGTAATATGATTAAATAATTGTACAATGATCATATAACGAAGTAATTACATATAAAACTAAACAAAAACTGAACATCTATAAGTAGCCTAAGGTAACTAGTATTTACTACAGTAAAGTTTGCATTAAAGTAGATTGCACATGTATTTGTACTTTTAACATTCCTCTCTATACTAAGCAAAAGAATTTGTGTAAGTTGAGAATTCAAACAAGACCAAAAAAGCAGCAAATACAGCACCAAAATAATTCATTTATGTTGCTTTTCTTGCTTCATTTCTTGCTCACTGTGTTGTTGGCCACTCGTGCTATTATATTTAATCACAGAGAAAATCTTGGTAAGATTCAGTGAAGGCTGATTTGAATTTGGGTTAATTTATCTCAAGATACATTTGGGAAGAGCCAGCAACTGTTGGTTTGAATTGCAAATCAGTTCAATTTTATGGTTTTCAAAATGGACCCATAAGTGCCTTTAAATAGAAATGGCTCTGTGTGTTAGCTGATTATCCTCTATACTTTGGTCTGACAAACAGAAAAACATGCATTTGCTGGAACTACACCTAAAGGGATACCTTACACAGTCACAATCACATCAGACCAATTTGAAGTAAATTAATTAATTAATACAATTACTCTTGTGGCGATTGTTGTCTTTGGGTCTGTTTTATGTTGCTCTTCAATAATGCGAAAAACTCACGAAAGGGGCTGCATAAATGAAGTTTGGTTGGATTGTCTAAACCGCTCATTAATCATGTACCCCAGCTGCCTGTAGCATACTGTAGATTTAAACCTACACATCATGTTTACTTCTCACACCTTGTGTCCTTCATTGCACCCTCCACATTCACCTGCAGCGTGAAGCTGCATGAGGCATCAGTCCAGATTTGGATAGTTAGTCTACGCCCCTCCAGAACCTGCTATCACCCCCTGTACATCTTCCTAATCCACCGCTGATGAGCTTTTGACAAGTTTTGCAGATATAACTGATTGTACAGTTCATATTCATTACACGTTTTCTCCTTTTCGAGACAAAATCATCTCAGCCTCAGAGACCCTAATCTTCTGCTTTGTTGACAAGGAAACCAGCCAAGTGAGCACTGATCACATCAAAGGTGTTGACCCTTGCCACATTTTGACTATAAAAAGCATTACTGTCAAAGGCCATGCTGTATCTTACTTAATGTTATAACTTCTGATCAGTAGGCTGTGCTTGTGGTGTCGAGTTGCATCAGGAGGTTCACACAAAAGCAGCACGTGCCTTCTCTTTCCAGCCTCTGATAAGCCAACGCTGAAGCTCGGAAGCACGCGTTGATGTAAGCAGCTGTCGGGGAGATTGAAGAGGTGTGATGAGATGTGTACAGGTGAGAGAGGAAGTACATTAACCTTCTGCCGAGCTTTTTGTTCCTTGTTATGTACTGGAACCAAGAATAACTTATCATTTAGATTTAGTTAATGAGACATGAAAGATAAAAAAAAGTCAGGGCTGCTTACACTGAGGTGAGTATCATCTGCACCTCAGTTAAAGGCTTTTTGAGATTTTAAACAAAGGTCTGGAGCCCCTTTCATATCCTCACTGTGTCAGAGAGAACGTCTTAACAAGAGGGTGAAGAGAACACGGCAGGTGGAGAAATGAGCGAGAAGGGAGATTATCCCAAGAGACTTGCAGCTAGTGAGCAAAATACTGATGCAAAAATGAGCCAGATTATGTTTACATAAGACCTTAATTAATAAATGCAGTACAACATCCATCAGCTCCTTCAGGTCAGCAGCCAGATACATAATGCTGATTTGAATTTAACATGTTTACCCAAATATAAAGTAGGCCTGCAGGCAATCAAGACTTTACTGTTAGAGTTAAGACTCAAATCTAATGTCAACAAAAGGGAATAGAAATGGAAAGACTGATAGTTGTTTAGGTTTTTTAAGTTACTCCCATTTTAATTATATTGTGGCAAATGATGGTTTCAGCAAGTTGAGGTTTCTAGCTTAGTGCGCTTTATTGGCTTCTCAGAGAAGAGCACCTACCAGAGGAGGGCCACCATTGCTACACCCGACAACTAACCATACGTCTAACCATATCTTCCCCTAACATTGGGTGAAATAACAACAGATGAACTGTAGGAACGGGGCAAATACTTCAGTTCAAAAAGACAAATACAGTTATACCAGTAACGTTTCAGAAACATGCATGAACAGAGACAGGGGTAAATTATTTCACGTTTTTGGATATTTCCTAGCAGATAGTTCATATTAGAGATACGGATACGAGAACGTGCAATAAAAGGTCCCTGAATGGAAATGAATCCGGGACATTGCAGTGTATAGTATATGTATCTTAGAGCACTTTTGCCACCAGGGCCCCCAGCCTGACCTTGATTGAATAATACGTATAGCTCAATACACTGCAAACATCAGGATGAGGTGCCTGTTTATGTTCATCAAATAAACAAATAGACAAATATAACCAATTTCGAATTTCAAAAATTGAACTTTTGATCTCTTTTAAAGTAACAGGAACAGGAACAAGAAGTCCTTAAAGTGCTCAGAAGAATGAGAATTTGAACATCTACAATTCCATGACAACCCCACCCAATGATTAAGATCGTGTGATGTGGTCAAAAGCTCCAGAACACCCACTAAATGGACCTTGTGGTGAGATTGTTATGTCAACAACAGGAAAACTGTTTCAAAATGTATCACCTTTTTTCCATGACACCAACACCAATCAGAACAACCAAATGATGCATAATAACATTAAAAAGGTGTTTGTTTTAATACATCATTCCCTTGCAGATACCTGGATCCGTAAATCTCAGAAAAGCTTATGTTTCCAGTAATTTTCAGGATTTTGAGCAGCAGCACCGAACCCCCTGCACAAGATAAACACATGCCCTCCCCGGCTAATCCTGCTCTCTGACCTTTATGGTGAAATGTAAAGTACATAGTCTCTCTGAGGGCTACGGGAATCACAAACAGGCATGAAAAAAAAAAACCCCACAGAGCTACAGCATTAGGCATGAATTCCCTAGTTCTGACATCTGAATGTACGCTGTTCTCCTCATCTGACTCTAAACCCTCAGTTGTTGTTTGAAGCTCCCAGGTGTGTTTGTGTGTGTTTTTGTGCGTGGACGTCCTTCTTAACCCTAAAGCTCCTCCTGCAGGCTGCGGCTGCAAATGAAAACAGAGTTGGAATGAATTTGTTGATCCTAAGATGGTTCGATGGTCTGCAGTGCCATATGGAGCATATCTCAGCTGGATACAGTTCATCTGAGCAGTTTCTTTTAATACATTTCATTAACACCTTGTCTTCAGTCACCTCCAGCTGACTGGAAAACGCGCACACACTCAACCTCCTCTCCTGCTCTTTCTCTGCCTTTTGCGCACACACGTATTGTCTTTAATCACGCGCGCACACACGCACACACACACACACACACACACACACACACACACACACACACACACACACACTTCCTGATTTCGCAACACTTATTCAGTTCTGCAAAAGCTGTTGTGCTTCGATGCGTTTGATTACCACCCTCTAGCCCCTCCCTTCAAGTTTATCACCAATTACTGGTCCTCAAGAAAAAAAAAAGAAAGAAAAAAAAGGAAAAAGACCCTTCTCCTCGTCCCCATGGCAACCACTCTTCTGTTCTCCTATTCTGCACAATCAATCAGACAACAACTGTCTAGCTGTCCTGCCCCAGCCCAGCTAAAGGGGAGAGGTACAGTACAGACACCAAGGAACACTTTCAGAGGTTACAAGCTATTTTTGATTCCCGTACCGTATCTGCCTGTCCTCCGTCTTCTTCTTTGTGTTTGCTTTCTTTCTGTTTGTTCCCTAGTCACCTCTAACTGATAAAACATATTTTAGAGTCCGTGAAATTTAAAATATCTTCGCTATCTTCGCTGACACTATACATCCTTGTGTTTTACTAATGATACGTGAACATTCAGCGATACCTCCATCATGCTGAGTGTGTACTCATATTGTGACTGTTGCACCTTGCAATATTAACTATTTAAAAATTAAGTTCTTGATTGATCACTCTGACATCTGCACAGTTAATTTGAGGCTACTGCCAGCAGCTGGTTAGCTTAGCTTGGCATAAAGACCGAAACAGGTGGAAACAGCTAGCCTGGCTCTGCCCAAACGTAACAAAATTCACATGCAGGCATCTCTAAAGCTCACTAAGTAAAACAGTGCAGCACGTTTTTCAAATCTGTACGAAAACCAAAGCGTAAAAATGACACTTTGCCGTTTTACGAGGAGTTAGTGTTTCTTGGCAGATTAACCAGCTGCTGGCTCCAGCTTCATGTTAGCCATACAGATATGAGAGTGGTATCGATCATTCACCTCTCTGCAAAAAAACAAAACAAATGAGTATTTCTTAAAACGTCAAACTATTCCCATTAGTCGTATTGTTGCACTCAATTACAAGCAGATCTTGATGAGTGATGGTTAATGGTATAAAATATAAATGTCTTTCTGTCTTTTTCCTCTACATGCTCGTCCCATAGCTGCCTCTGTTCTTCCCTCTGCCCGTCTGTTTGGATCTCCATTTTTTCAGTCTTTTCCTACTTCCCACCTCCCCGCCATCTTTCTTTGACTTTATCTTCCAGTCTGCACATTTCTCAGCAGCAGCAGACACAGAGAAATTGGAGAACATTTCATGTCTGACACCCAGCTTATCTCACAGCTACAATCACCATGGAAGAACTCAGGAGGATGTGGTGGTGGGGAAAGAGGCTGGCTGGAGGGAAGAAGCGAAGAAATTACAGGAAGGGGAAGGAGAAAGAGCGAGAGAGAGAATGGAAAGGTGTAAAGGTATAAAAGGGATAAGAGATGATACTGGAGGGAGAGGAGGAGGAGGAAACTGAAAAGAAAACATCTAAGTATAGAAAAATGAGGTTGGAGACAGGGTTGAAATTGTGAAATGAATCCTCACTGAAAGAAGGGGGAGACAGAGAAACTGTTGGAGAAGAAGCGGTATAAAGACAGGGAAGTAAGAGGCGATGAATGTGGAGAAATGTGAAAGAGGGGGTGAAAGTGACAGAGGAGGAGGAGGAAAGAAATAGGTGTGATAGGAGAGCCAGAAAAGAAGGCTATGGAGAGCTGCATATTCAAACTCTTAATTAAGACTTTGTCATTTCATAATCAACTCTGGTCTTTTTCTCTGACACACTGACAATCAGGAAACCAGAGCAGGAGCAGAGGAAAAGTAAGGGAGTGGTGAGAAGGACAGGGGAGATGAGGAAGAGAAGGAGGAAGGGAGGGCCTGGGAGACAAGTGCTAATAGTGGGCTAGTCACTCTAAAGATGCTGCGGGCGAGTGCACCACTAGTCACTGAGTGTGTGTGTGTGTGTGTGTGTGTGTGTGTGTGTGTGTGTGTGTGTGTGTGTGTGTGTGTGTGTGTGTACATGTGCGTGTGAGTGTGTGTCTGTTTGTGTGTGTGTGTGCACATGTGCGTGTGTATGTGAATTTATGAGTGAGGGTCAAACAGGACTTGCATAAGCCGACGGACTGAGGAATTTGCCCCTTAATCACTGTACAGTTTAATTAGACCTGACTGACTTGATGAACGCGTGCACACACACACACACACACACACACACACACACACACACACACACACACACACACACGCACACACACAGTGCCACAGGGCAAATGATGTCATTGTATTATATTGTAAAGGCAGCTGTGGCACTAGTGGCGTCATCTGTATGGTGGCAAACACATTTCTTTCCTGACACAGTGGCATAAATAAAACTTATCTCTTTAAACATTTTGACAGTGAGTCTATCTTTTTTCTCATCTTTTTTTATCTTCCTCTCATATTCCGTCTTTTTCTGCTCCCTCGGGCACACAGATGACACAGTGCTGTGTTTGTGTATTTCACTGACGTCTTAATCCCCTCTTTGGCTCTCACCGCTCCAGGACAGCCAGTGTCGCAGCAAACTCATGTTGTGTGGACAAACTGTGTTCAAACTCTCAGAGCTTTATTTTAAAACAGCTCACAGTATTCCAAGATACTAACCATGTCAACTAACCATGAGTGAATTTTTGGGTAAATGCATTTACCAGGATGTATAAGACAGCTAAAATATTCCAATCTGATATGATGGTGCAGCCATTGAAAACATAAAGGGCATCAGATTTTAACCCTTATGGAATCATAAAATAAAATTCACAGTAGATTCATGTGGTTTTTGGGACAGTTTACATTAGGTGACATCAATTTGACAGATATACATGGTTTTTAGTTTAAAGTGAGTATATATGTTTTTTTGTAAAAGATACGCATTTCATTTAAATTTATGATATGCTGAGTGGCATTTGAAAAACTCACATATAGTTTTTCATATTTTACATGCAATTGTGAGGGACGGCTGCATACATATAAAACACCTTGATGAACAACTGTAGTGTACATCTCAAGTTTGAGATAATGATGATAAATGTCTGCAAGTGTATCTTGTGATGAACATTCAGTGTCCGTGTTGTGTCTATTTTTACATGCTTGTAGTGGGGTGGCACAGTTCTCATCCAAACAGCCTGGAGATGCACAAAGGAATTTGTCATGACCAGCAGGTCCCAAATTCTGTTTAAAAAAACAAAACAAAACAAAACAAAACAAAACAAAACAAAACAAAAAAAGTCTGAAAACAACTAAATACAGAATTAAGACCCCCTGCACAATCCTACATTTTGTCACAGAGTGTAAACTAAGCCATAACCCCGTCTGGATGTAGATTTCTTAATGTGCATGTTCATGCACACCTGTGTGTATCATATTATAATAACTAGTGATAAGATTGTTGCAATGGCCTAGTCCCCAGGGCAGAGAAATAAGACATAAAGATGGTCACTGCACAGACAAGGGAGGCCTTCATGCATCATATGTCTGCAGTTAGGATCACGCCGCTGAGCACAAAGCAGCATGGGTGCTGTCCAGGGAACGCGAGAGAAAATAGAGACTGTGCAGATGATGTAGCCACAGGGCCTTCTCCTGTACGTGTGCGTGTGTGTGTGTGTGCGTGTGTGTAGTCCTGGGTTATTCTCCCTGAGTTATGTAAGCTGTTTGGGAACAGGGCAAAACTCTGCACACGGTAAAAAGGAGGCAGGAGGTGGAGGAGTGGGGGGTATCGAAAATACATTTTCCAAGGGCTGAAAATAACACTGATTGTATCCTATGTTACACAGAGACACACACACATTCAAGCTACAGAAACTCCACAGTCTATACCTATTATGAATCTCCAAACTTCTCTGCCAGTTTTTTTAATGTGCGCACAATTATACATCATATAATCTACTTTTCTCTCTTCATTTCCCTCTGTTCTGCAACATCACCACCCGCATCCCTCTCTCCTCTAGCTTTGTAATATACGCATGCCACTTAGCACTTAAGGGATAATCCATACTTTTGGTATTTGATACAGATGATACTTGGCATTAAGACAAGTGTAAAATACAGAAGAAACTGAATTTCTGTAATGGTTTGGTTTTCCAGCATTTACATAAATGCAAACAAAGCAAGATTTAGAAGTAGATTCAGGCCTCGTTAACCCCTTAAATGATAAGCTGTGAGTCAAATTAGCTGCTGCTTTCTGGGAATTACATGTTTTTGCTTTCTTTCTGAGGGTTAAATGAGAAGACTGATGCCACTCTCATGTTGGTTAAAAATAGACCTTTAGCCAAGAGGCAATTGGCTTAGCTTAGGTTAGCATAAAGACTGAAAACAGCTAGCCTGGCACTGTCCAAAGTTCAGAAATCTGCCTACCAGCACCTTTAATATATGTAAGTTTTTGCAATCGCTACGTAGCTAATGTTAGCATTAACAACCATTTTCTTTCCAGTCTCGAAGAAACTTTGTGAGTTCAGCATCAAACTTCATGCCTTTACTCGCCAAGAGCTGTTTCCAGCGTTGGAAAGTGACGCAGGTGTTAACTTGTTTTTCTTCTATTTCTATCACTTCTTTTCTCCTACTGAAGTTTGCATGCTAACCAGCTAGCTCCAACCTTTCCCGTCATGTAATACCCCTTTGGGACAGCGAGTCACTGTAGTTTCCAGGCTGCTCTCAGTCCAACATGAGACGATGAAGAAGTAGCACCGCCCAGAGGGCGTATTCCAACTTCTTGTCTTGTAAACGCAACAATGGCTGAAGCTCTTGGTAAGGAAACAGCCGTTAATGCTAATGTTGGTAATAAGGCTCACTGATTAGCACATCACAGCATATCTCATTTGTTTAATATGTAAACAAACAATAATATAAAAAAGACTATTTGTGGTTTTACATAGATTGTGCAACTACTATAACTATTTCTTGACAATCAACAGTATCCATCTGCTCAGCAATTCTGTGGAGCATTTCTTCTGGTAACCTCACCGTGATGACAAGTCACAGCCAGCTTTTTGCCAAGATGTAGTTCAGTATGTACAGTAACTCCCCTCTTTTAGTCTCAATGCTAAGCTAAGCTTATCACCTCCAGGTTCTAGCTTCCGCCTTAAGGCACAGATACAACAATGGTATTGATCTTCTCATCTACTTCTTGGAAAGAAATAAAGATTAACAAAATGTCAAAATATTGCCTTAAAGTTTTGTCTCAGGCACAACATGTTTTCTTCAATGTGATTGCTTTTTGCACAGAGGATAACGCTGACTGAGTTTTGTTAATAGCTTGAAATAGGCTGCACAGTTTTGAGTAGAAGTGTTGTTATTGTTGGATTTCCGTTTTAGCCAATGATTTATTATAACAAATCATGCTGGAAAACCAAGATGGCTCTTACGTGTTCATTGTACCACAGCAGACTGAGCCAAAGCTGAATGAATAACTTTGTTATTCATTCAAACTTTGAATGAAGTTTGAATAACTTTGTTATTCATTCAGCACTGACTGTTCTGGACATGCAGGTGAAACAGGGGCTAGACTGTCAAAAGATGAGCTGGATCAGGTTTTTGTGGAGCTGCCCGACAGGCCCAGCTGGCCCAAATGTATTAAGGGTTTGCTGTGAGCACCCAGAGAACTCTGTCCAGAAAGATTTCATCTTTCAGCTCCCTGCAAACATAATCACATGGAGTCTGTACCGACCCTGTTCAAAATCTTTATCATGGAAGCAACTGCATCACTCTGTGGCCGGAAGGTGGTCAGTGCTTGTCATGGTTGCAGCCAAAGAGCTACAGGAGGTGCTGACTGAAGAAAGAGACCTTCCAAGCTCAGTTGGCATGGATTCAGTACAGAAGAGCTGACAGGCCAGAAAGGCTGCTGCTAGCTGCAGAACAGAGACCCCATGGGCACAGCTATGGATGCTGACTTCTGGACAGTAATATGCCAGGGATGCTAAACGATATAAGTTGTAACTGGAGCATGAATTACTGCCTTTAGTATTTAATAATAACCCTTTCATGTCAATATGATATTTCAGTTTTTCCTTTTTAATGAATTTGCAAAAACTTTTTTCACTTTGTCATTATAGGGTTATTAAATTGAGTGTAAATTGATAAGTCG
Source organism: Xiphias gladius (assembly GCF_016859285.1). NCBI lineage: Eukaryota > Metazoa > Chordata > Actinopteri > Istiophoriformes > Xiphiidae > Xiphias > Xiphias gladius. The sequence continues at coordinate 11,978,232 of NC_053406.1, read as the reverse complement.
AAAAATGATTTTTTTATTTTTTATTTTAGCATAAGGCTGCAACATACCAAAATAAGAAAAAACTGAAGGGGTCTGAATACTTTCCGGATGCACTGTAAATGTGAACAATTGCATTCAAAATACATGATAGGTTCACCTAAAGAAAAATCATTTACAAAATGCATTCATTAGAAATCAGAAGGTGTCAAATAAAATAGCTCCTCACACAACAATGATTAAATTAGTTAATGCAATCCGTGAGGTTTTTGGTTTAAATAAAATAATTTACGCATGTGCTGACAATACTATCATAACCAATAAATATCACAAGCAAAAATGTAAAGTTTAACAGTAAACCTGCACTCAAAGTAACGCTTCCTCAACTTTTATGGTAAATGGTGAATTATAACTATAATGTGAATTATTTACAAAAGCATTGTAACTAATAGAAAAGACATATTAATTATTATTTATTAATTAATACTGTTACTTGTTAACAGGTTTTTGGAAATCTAATCTCATTAATTTGGCATTAACAGCGTTTCAATGAATGACCATAGAAGGAGGGTTTTCAAACTGCGTTGTCAAAGAACCATCAAAAACATTTAGTGGAGAAGACTATCAAACATGAAAAACCCCTTCTACCACTGCTGTACATGCAGGCAACATGTATATGTGTGTGCGTGTGCACGTGTGTGTGAATAGAGGGGGGTGGTGTGCATATCAGGCACTCATTTTTAAGCATATTAATTGAAAGATAAGCAAAACTGTCTCATATGATTTCTTTTAATTCATTCTGGTATTTCAGCCAGCAGCCATCTGGCTCCCCCAAAACACACACACACACACACACACACACACACACACACACACACACACACACACACACACACACACACACACACACACACACACACACACACAAACACAAACAGTCCCTCTCTTGCTCTCACACTTACAGATATTAACACACAAACACACACAACAAACTCAGTGGGAATGATAATCTGAGGTCATGCAGTCAGAGAGAGGATATTATGACAGGCCAGACATTATGACAACTCAGACAGTTCAGTCTTTCTCTCTCTTACACACAAACACACACTTACAAACCACTGGAAAGGGGATTAGAAATGCCTAGTCACTTCTTTTCAGCCTGGAGAACAAAAGTAATGTACCCGGTCCTATTTTTTGTCTGCCTTCTGGCCACTGGTAAAACCATCTGAGGTTTATGAACAGCTCTCGGAGGCTGTCCACTAAACCTGCTCAGTCCTTTGTGTGGTGCTGTGCCTCTGGCTGGGCCCAAAAATGAAATGATGTTCAAGCTGTTCATGTGACACAAGCAAAGAGAATAAAAGGAAGAACCCTGAGCGTCGGGCTCAGCGCGTGACTAACTGTGGTCAGCTGGCTTTGTGCTGACAGAAAACTCAAACACTGTAGGTTTTTGTTGAGTAATGTTTTCCCACAACATAACCTCACTAAAGTTTCCATTTCAAATTAAGTAGTGTATGACATTGTGTAGTTTTACATTGCCTAAGGTCTCCAGCTCCAACACAAACCAGTCCGTCAACAGTTTACATTTTAGGAACTTTTTAATCCAGAGTGACTAATGGTCCTGACCAGGTAGGATCTTCAGTGTCTCCCTGCTGGGTGAATCTTGGACCTTACTGCTGTACAGTATGCGACTCTAATCCTACCATCCAATGATAATATATAACAATGCCTTTAATCACACTGTTGAGTAGAAAAACTATGTAGCATAGGATGTAGGGTTTTCTTTAGATACAGTGAGAGTTATTTGAAATAACAGTCTGACACTGAAAACATGCAGCTAATTTTTACAAAGAGCAACCATTCAGCAGTTATAATCTGCAGTCCCACTGACCTGCTTTCGGCTTTAATTTAGACTAATTTATAAGTTCTCAGGCTTGATAAGCAATGAAACTTTTTAAGCCCTTTTTTGGTACCCTGATGAGTTATGCATCAAAAGCGGCCTGGCTGGTGAAATTATTAAAATATGAATGCAGAAAGCAGTTCACAGAAAGGACTTGTATAATGTTGTGCCGAACATCACTTCTCTCAGTGTATTTTTTTTTCCTGTATCTCCTGATTTAATGTAATTAACTCAATGTTCTCCAGCATAGTTAGAGGGGCCAGAGTAATGTCAGTACAGTTAAAGATCATAGTGTTATATTCAGGAATCCTGTCTGCACATGGAGTACATACAGTAAACATGTGCAATCATTACGTGACTGACTGCAAGCATAAATATACATGTATTTTAAAAGACAACCCACACTTAAAACAGGAGGTTACATCTCTGTTAATTATGGAGACTGATGAAATAAACTTTAACCATAATGTAATGTAGAACCAGTTTAGCCCAGCTATCTGGACTATTTTGCACAGGCACATTCAAGTGGACTTACTGTGCTTTTAGCCCTGAGCTAGCTGGCCCTGAACTTGAGCAAGGTAATCCAAAAGTTGAGGATGAACTCTTTGAGAAGGGTTTTAATTGGTTTTTGGAAAACTCCCCCCTGAGGACAACACTTGGCTATAATTTGCTACGATAAAAACGCGGAAGATCGTGTGAAGATGGCAGCGCCTATAGGGTTTTCAGTTAATGCTGAGTTTGGTTAGCAATGAGACGAGGCTTACATGTTGTGGGAAAGGCAGGATGGAAGAACAGAGGAAGGAAGGAGAGAGAGGAAGGAAGTAAAGGAGGAAGGAGGGGGAAAGAAGAAGCATGGATGGTGGGATGAAGGATGGAGGGGAAGAGGGAAGGGAACAGACAGAGAAAGGAAGGGATTAAGATAAGGAGGGTTAGATAGGTGGAGTGAGAAATGTCTGAAAATAGTGATTTTCACAGGAGCATGACAAATCAGTTGGTTCATCAGCGCCTTCAAAAACGACCCATTTAACTGCTCCTAAAAAGGGCTCATTTGAGAGTTTTCTTACCTGTCATCTTCACAATTTGGCTAAGATAGGTTTAGGTTTAGGCAACTGAAATAACAGTTAAAGCAGCTATACTCAACGTTTTTATATTAACGACCACATGACTACTTGAATGTGAAAGGGGTGCTTGTAGTTATTAACCCACAGAGAATCATCACCCAACTCTGCAGTTCGGTTAAGCTCTATGGAGCATTTTAACATCTTTCAGCTCATTGTTTTGATTTTATGACTTGTAACTACACTGTTTTGGTTCAATCTCACCAAAAGCCAGACAGAAAGTTAGCAACTACCTGTTCAACACATTGGAGCAGTTAGCAGCTAAAGAAGCGTATTTTTCCCTCAGTAGGGAAATACTACTGAGGGAAATACCACACAGCAACATTATATAGCCGTGTGGTGGCCAGAAAACACGACTCCAAATGAATGATTATGTTGCTCTATATCTGCTGGATATGTCAAAAGGCAACTGCTTGCTCACAAGTTTTTACCATGACAACTTCAAAGGTGATGATATCAAAGTGCTGTTTGTTGTTTCCACTGCCCCCAAGTGCCCGGAAATCAGTTATCACAGGTTTAAGGTTAGAAAAAGATCGCCTTCATGGTTAAAAGAAACAAACACTGTTTGAAACAGGATGCATACTGCAGTCTCAGGTGTCAAACATAAACACTTTGTATGCCCAACTATCCACTCTGACCTACTCCTTAACTGCACAGAACAATAGTGTCACGCTTCCCTGGCTTTGCTACTGAGAGAGGACCGTCATTATATGCTTGTCATTAAAATATGAACAGGACATTTTAAGCATTTGTTCAAATGCCAGTTGAGGTTAGGAGAGGTTAGTATTCCTGAACTTATCTTCCTTACTCTCTCCACAAAATGGGCCACAGATTCTGCTGCTGTTTGTTCTTTGTAGGTTGTTATCAACCTGACACCATGTCAGCAGGACAAGTGAAGAAGAAGTAAAAGAAAAGGTGCAGGGTTGTGCTGCTTGGATAAGGTAAGGCAGGTTGCTGGGTTGGATTGTTTTGGTGCCAAAATCAAGTCCTAACACCGTCAAGGATATCGGGGGGAAATGTCTGTGTGTATTTTTTCAGAAAGGGAAGTGGACAGAGTCAAGCAAGGCTGAGTGATACAAGCAATAAACACACAGAAAAAACATCTACTGCTTTGCCAGCCTTGCCCAGTCCATCCCACAGTGTGTGATTTGAACCCGCTCCAACTGAGTGAGCAGATAAATCTTTCCATGCGAAGGACAGGCAAGTACAGGAGATGCACAGGCTGCATTTCAAGCTCAACTTTCAAGCTCAGCTCTCAAGGTCAGCTCAGCTTTCTTTTTGTCCTTACACTTCAGTATCTTATTTACATTCATATTGTCACTCCACATGTCTGCTGCAGGCACTGTATGTCACAGCGATGTCTCAGTATCAGAGCTGGTTGGAAGATAGCATTATCACTGAAATGATGGCTCAACAGAGAGCTATTTACCAATCAGGCCATGGACACAGAAAGGATCATAAATAATTAAGCGTCCTTTCAGTCGGCACTTTCAAATTCCAGGAAGTATTAACGATTGGTGGATCAAGCTACCTATGAATGTCAGTAAACACTCCAGGTTGAGGACAGAGGCTCTAATCAGGTTCTGATGTAATCAACTCAAGGAGCTGATACGGGAGCAACACTCTGGGGAACTCAATCAACTCAGGCGTGGCACGGTGTCTTTTCGCTGCACAGAGGGGATTTTAGTTTCACAGTCACTAAACTTATATATTGATCTCTCATTACAAATCAGTTTGTGATGAGGGGAATGCTGTTCAGGGTCACACTAAGGGGTCACTTCAGTTTCAATCTTACTGCATATTAAAAGAGTTTTAAAGTAGACAGAACGTTGGCTGGCTGCTTGGCTCATCAGTCTCATCTTATTTACAGCAGCAGCTCTGCTTAGTGTGTTCGAGTAAAAACTGGAACAACAGGAATTTCCCCTCTCATAAAAATAAGCCTCACTGCACTTTATTGCTGAGCCCCGGTCATACACTGCTGTCACATTACAGCTGCTGCCTCTTGCTATCCCTCTCTATGGTAGAAAGCCTTTAATCTTTTTTATTTTTATCTGATACTGACAGTACTCTGGTATCTGAGTGCTGAATGCTCACTGGCCTTATTTACTGAGAGAGAGGTTTTACTACACTGAATCCTGCCGCTGGTGCAAGGTAACACTTTTAGCTTGAGATACATTTCAAGCTGGAGCTTAAAGTTAAAAAAAAAAATCTACATTAATGCAGAGATCAAGAGCAAATTAAAAGTCTCTCTGAATAAATGACAATGAAAACAACAATATGTCTATTTACGCTATGCTGGTCTCTTGGTTGGTCCAGACTGAAATATCTCAACAACAATTGGATGGATTGCCATAAAGTTTTCAACAGACATTTATAGCCAGTGGATGAATCCTAATTACTTTGATGATCCCCTGGCTTTTTCTCTAGTGCCATCATCAGGTCACAATTTTGTTTTGATTCTGACCAAATATCTGCAAAACTAATGAGATTACCACCAGCCTCAGCCGTACTTCTGTTTAGTGCTAACTAGCAAAATGTTGGTATACAACCACACCAGGCTAAGACGTGAACATGGTGAACATTACACCTGCTAAATATCAGCATGTTAACATTGTCACTGTGAGTATGTTAGCATGCTGATCTTAGCATTCAGCTTAAAGCACCACTGTACGTAACTGCAGCCTCACAGAGCTGCTAGCACGGCTTTTTACTTCCATTTCATCGCGTCTGTCTAATATGGAAGATCCCAACTAGGATTAGACTTTTTGATGAAAATATTTGATTTTTACTACAATCAATCAATCAGTCAATCCAAATTTATGACAAACTCAGGGTCCAGATAAAAGAAAGGACATTACATAGAATAAATTACTTACAAAAGCACATTAAAAAACATGGTTTAAAAAAAGAATATAAATCAATGTCCTACAAAGAGACAACTCTACCAGTGTTTCCACAGCTGGGATTGGTAGCACGTGGTACTAAACCTTATGTTTGATAAACTCCGGATGATTTAATTTTTAGAGTCATTAAGCTGGCAAAGATAATTATACTTGAGATTTCTTAGAATGGTGTGTAAAGTACGGACTCACAGCCGCAAAAATTTCACTTGCACTACACCATCTAGGTCTACAGAAAGTTTAAAAACACAGGATTTCCATTCCTCTGTAAAATAAGGTTGGGGTAATTTCCCTTCCAGTTCAGTCAATTCATAAATTTAAACAGCTGCTGCCTTTGATTTATTGATGCTAGAGGAATGCACTTTGAAAAAAAAAAGTGGTATAAGTTCTTTTCTCCAGCTGGTGATGAATGTCCATTGCAGACATTTCTTTGACCCAAGTCCCAGTGGACGGTCTGTTAGTGCACATACCGACTGATCTGAATCAGGGGGCTTCAGGCACAAGATTCCTGCTGGACAAACACACACATAAATACACATTGAGACACAGCTGAGCACCATAGAGCTACATGCCAACACACCAGATGTGACATGTGCGCACATACACACAGTGGCAAACGTGACGTAGCAATAATAAGGTCCACAGTCTCCCTTATTCTGCTGCAGCTTTCCTCTCCTGACTCACTTCTGAATTATTCTTTCTCTCCCACTGCTTGTCTCTCTGTCACACTCTCTTCTTCTCTGTTTTCTCCCCTTCGATGTTTCTTTGTCTCTCTCTGCCTTGTCCTCACTTGTAATTTACAACTCTTGCTGGGTGACCTAAGGTGCCTCTATTGAAATTGCAGGGCTTCTCAGACACATCGCATTGTCCCTCTTTATTTTTTAAATTAGTGTTTGATAAAATTAAGTGCCACATGCATCCGGCTGGTGGTTCCCTACGTGACAACTGAACAAGAAAAACAGCATCTTTGGTCCCAGGGCTGCACTAAATTGGCTACTTCTCAAGGCATTTTTAAAATAAGTTTCAGTGTGATGTTTGAGTCCAGTCTGGATCAGCAGCTACAAACATGCCAAGTGTCTGTCTAGATACATAAAGGACTGTGAGGATGGACAGAGATACTGGGATATATTTACAAATGCACAGCAGATCGGATTTTTGGACCTCTTCTGCTCTTCCTCTATTACAGTGAGAGTCTGGCTTAAATCAGACTTTGTCTGTTTAGACAGTGATATAGAGATCATCCACATGCCACAAATTATAAATCAACATACTTTCTGTTGGGGTCTAAATACAGCAAAGAGAGGCCTGTAACAACCATGGAGGACATTAAGGTCATGTTCTCATTGTTCGGCTACACAAATTTTTGGACTTTAATCTCTGCTTCTTGTGATATATGGCATAGTGTTACTATTCAACTTGTCCATTCATATTACATCACTATTACAGCACGCTCTTTAAACTTATAGATACAGGTAATCCATCACAGTGAACAACGACCTGTAAGGTAATTTGCCATTTAGGTGCTGGTTGTTCTCCTGATCTCAGGAGACCTCTGAATTTTCTGTAACTGCCTGTCATAGATGTTGTTGTTGTTAGAGATAAGTGATATGCTGTGCTTCACTAAAATGTTGTACTGCTGTGCAGTACAACATTTGTTCAGTGTCTGCCTGCACGGTAGGCATTTTGGCATGTCATGGCAGAAAAAGCACAAGTGTAATTTTAGAACATTAATAATGGCTGTGTTTAATATAAATGTGCAAAATCAATGGCCCTGCTACTGTGCATATTGGTTCACCAACATAGCTTGCTGAGACACTCCATGGTGCTGAGACATTATTAATGTTCGTGGCTACAACTATGATTTTTTTCTTGCGGCGACAAGTGGTAAAGTTTGACTTGAATTGTGCTTATTTTTCTAAACAGGGGCCAGCCAATCAGGCCTGCAATTTTTTCACAATTTTATTCAAGTGACAGTTGTTGCTAGTCCATTTTAAAGCCAATTTTCAATCTTGGTCATTTGACCAGAAAAATAATAAAACAGTAGTAGCGCAGAGAACACAGCCCCAGATAACTATTACTCCTTGTCAAAAGGTTAAAGGAAAAAAAAAAGGAATTCATGGATACTACATGGATTAACACTAGACGACAACTGAGTCCTAATTATATAGAGGCTCTGCTCATTCACACAGGTGTTTGCAGTTATGGCTGACTGGCTGATTCGTCCTCTGCTCAGGTTGAAGCTGGGTGGAACTATGGTAGAAATTTCCTGAGGTCACTAAAACTCATGAACTAATGATATTGATAAGGATGGTGATGAGGAACAAATCTAGTAGGAGGGACAAACATGGCAATCAATCACAGTCTCTGCTCACACACCCCTGAGTAGAGGTCTAATCATGCAAAATAATTGAAACCACTTGCATAGGTGGACCATGGCTGCAGGGAGTTTCATATTTTCAGATGCCGTGTAACACTGGTTTACACAGCATTTACACGGTCTTAAATGAATATATTGCCCAAAAATCCTAACTGGGTCTTTAAAATGTAGAACACCTGACATCTGAAGCCACATGCAGGGTATTAAAAGTGTCAACTAATATTTCAAAGGATCCTGTTTCACTACTCATTGCTCCTGTAGTGAAACCCTTGCCGCTTCCTCGTGTGTACTGGAAAGGCCATATAAGGCAGAAGATCGGTGTTAGACCTTAAGACCTGTGTCCCGTGACAGACACGCTGGAGTCGAGTGCAACGTGGTTTATTATGAAACCCTGCCAGCATGAGCCGATAAGATCTCCCCTGTTTATGAAGGGGAGAGAAAACAAGTACAAGTGCCTTCCTGTCCCAGCTCTAGAGCAGGAGTGCGCGGAGACGAGTGCGCAAGATGGGAGCTGTGTGAAAATGCGCAGCTGCGGTGTTAAGACGCATCTTGGAAGTTGAATTTTCACAACAACAACAAGAGCACAACTTTCATTTCCACGGATGAATTAGTGGGAGGAGCAGGCATGACTGTGTTTCAGCGCACGCGGAGCAGTGACTTGCCTCAGCTCCGGTTTGACTGACGCGTCTTTGACTGCTGATGAGTCCATGTGGGGCTGAGCGTGAAAACACCAGCTGAGCTCCCGCCCTCTCCCTCTCTCTCCCCCTGGCCGTTACATCCCCGCTCGCCGCAGCTCGAGGATCCGTTACCGGGTCCCGACCAATCCCCGCGCGCTGTCAAGACAGCAGAGGAGAGCAAACCGGGGAGAGGCAGACGGAAAAGGGGGAGAAGGCGAGAGGAGCACACACCCAACAGCCTATCCATCCGCCGCCTGTCCTCCTTCACCCCCCTGCGGCCGGACAGACAGACAGACGCACGCACGGGCAGCCCTCCGGCCCCCCTCCCGCGCTCTCTTTTCCTCCCTTCACCCGCCAGGTCCCCCTGACTGCAGCTGACTGCAGGGTTAACCGGGGAGGCGCCAGGCAGGATGCGCGATGGGACAGGCGTGCGGACACGCGCTCCTCTGCCGTAGCCAGCCGCCGTCATCCGAGATGTAAGTCTATCTCATACTAAGTGTGTGTGTGTGTGTGTGTGTGTGTGTGTGTGTTTGTGTTTGGGTATACTGTTCGTGTCGTGAAGCTCCTCACTACTTCTACATACAGTGCACAAACTGAATGTGGCTGTAGAGGCACATGGCGCCCAGCCTTCAGCCAAACACGGAGTGGTGATGTAGTTGTAGTGTGCGTGGGTCCTGCTGGGTGTCATCAGTCCTCCTGACAGCGATAGTGAAGACCCAGCGTAAAATGTGCCGGCAACTGTCAGAGTGAGCTGGTGGGCAACAGCCCTGCAGCTCGCCATCGCCGTCACCACAGTGTTCTCATAGTGTGTCCAGACTGCTCTACAGACACTTTAGTGACCTTAATGTACCTTTGTATCTTCCAGGTATCTTCCACAGTTGTCTGCTAAGGCTACTCCTCCTCTAGTATTCCTATAGGGACAGGTACATTTTCTGTGATGGTCCTCCTAATTGAATTCTATTACAATCTTTATGTTAAAATGTTTTTTAAAGGGGCCGGCTTTGAGCAAACCACCTCGACCTGATATGCTGTTTGGACTGATCTGTTGTGGCCTCACTGCCCTGCAACAACCTTGTATGGTGCCACTCTCTAACATGGCACGCTTTATAAAGGGTTTATAAGTTGCATTTAATGAAGAATCTCTGTGACTGATTGGACTGTATGACTACCCTCTGGAAAAGAGCTCTACGGGAGCGGGACCAAAGGCTATTTATAACCAATTATTAAGCATTTATTTATTTATTACCGGCATTTGTAACTGCTATATTATCAAAAAAGAAAACCAGAGCTTTTTTCACAACTCGGTAACCCAGAATGTTTGCTTATTAATATTTATAACTGATCTACAAAGCATTGATTACCGGCATTTGTAACTGCTATATTATCAAAAAAGAAACGATAAACACCAGCCACAACTGCCACCAGAGCTTTTTCACAACTCGGTAACCCAGAATGTTTGCTTATTAATATTTATAACTGATCTACAAAGCATTGATAAAGATTTAATGAACCACTGATACAGCTATCATCTAAAACGTATAAATCCTTTTATAAAGAGTGCCTTTTTTAGAAAGTGGTACCCCTGCTACCACCAAATTTGGTGATTTATTAAATAAACCTGAGGATAATTGCTCGTCTTGTGCATTTTTCCCCTTTGAAATGCCAAAACTGCATCATCCTCACAGAGCTTAAATCGAGGCTGTTTTCAGCGCGAGAGTTCATTTTTGATCCTGAGGCAGTTTTCCTCGGTCATTAAAAGCTGCCATTCAGGAGATAAATGGTTTTCACAGGACAGCAAATATGTGCCGTGGATCAAAGAAGGCTGACACGATCATTATAACAATTTAAGGCAATAAAGCAGCCCAGTCTTACATCCTATCTTTGTGAATCTTAAAGTGTTTATTACGTGCTGAGAATGTGTCGGAGAGGAGGTCTTCATTAAACTCTGTGGTGTTTGTTGAGGCCATTAGTTGTGTTGTTGTATTGGATTGCTTTATATCGTACAGTGTTACTGTTCACCCTCGGTTTGTCATGAGACTTCTCGGTGGCAACTGTCTGGGGAAAAAAAAATGACATTTTAAATGTCAGGGCCCCACTTGGTGTTTAGCTAATGTTTCTTAATAAAGCAGAGCCCTCCTGATATAAAAGCAGGTTCCTGCTGTTTGAAGTTAGTAAGTGATGCATCTGTTGCTGATGGAGTTGAGTGATTGTAATCAAAATGCGTGGCTGACCAAACAGCATACACATTCTGTACTGTATATATAGTGATAGCTTCCCTCAGGACATGCCTTGATGCCCATACTTCATGGGGATTTTTTTTTTAATAGCGTCATTTGTGGTTAATAACATTATGATGCCATTATACACTGATTGCACAACATACAAGGGGCATATTCTTGATATCAAGTGTCAACTCCTTTTTGGCTCAAAGTTTAAAAATCCTCCTCTAAGGTGTTTTATTTTCTTTATCCCCTCCATCATTATTGGTTAAATTCAATAAGGGAAATCACTGACAGATAATGATTTATATTAAGTGCTCACCAGTGCTTGTCAGGAAAGACTAAAATTCTTACATTGTGCCAGTTCAGGAAAAAATAATCAGAGTTGTTGAGCAATAATGAATCTACCAGGTGGATGCCAGTGATCTCTGACATACAATTAGTTTCAGTAGCTGGTCTCACCTGTTTCCCTCTAGCTGCAGTCGGTCATGGAGTGTGATGCTGTCTCAAAGTACACAAGAACAGATGTCATGCCCGTACCCATTGGGATATGTCCCTACTTGTGATAGAGCAGTATGATAAAACAAAACCATTTAGGCTGAAGAACTCCACGAGGAACATCCACAGCCTTTTATGTTTCGTGTCATCAATGCAATAGTTTTCTAAAGTCTTGGATCTCTGGATTGAAGCTTTGAGAGCCAGCTATTCATCATCAGAAATATTGGTCAAGTGCTGTAGTTTAAGGAATCACTTACAGTTGGGTCCATAAGTATTTGGAAAGTGACACAATTTTCATAATTTTGCTTCTGTACAACACCACAGTGGATTTGAACTGAAGCCATCAAGATCCAGTCGAAGTTTAGACTTTTAACTTTAATTCAATGGGTTTAACAACAATGTTGCACTAACTGTTTAAGAATTACAGCTATTTTTATACATAGTCCCTCATTTTCAGAGGCCCAAAAGTAATTGGACAAACTAAGATAAAGATTATTTTTAATCTTAAAATCCTTTGCAGTCAATGACTGCCTGATGTCATTCGGTGACGTCACCAAATGCTTAATTTCCTCCCTGGAGATGCTTTGCCAAGCCTTTACTGCAGCTGCCTTCAGTTGCTACTTGTTTGTGGGTCTTACGGCCCTCGGTTTTGTCTTCAGTCAGTGAAAAACCTGCTCAGTTGGGTTGAGGTCAGGCGACAGACTTGGCCATCGAAGAATAATCCATTTCCTTGCCTTGACAAGCTATTGGGTTACTTTCGCAGTATGTTTTGGGTCATTATCCATCTGTACTGTGAAGCACTGTCCTATCAGGTTTGCAGCATTTGGCTGAATCTGAGCAGACAGTACAGCCCTATACACTTCAGAATTCATCCTGCTACTTCTATCAGCAGTCACATCATCAATAAACAACAGTGACCCAGTTCCATTGGCAGCCATACATGCCCATGCCATAACACTGCCCCCACCATGTTTGACAGGTGATGTGGTCTGCTTTGGATCGTTAGCCGTTCCTTTCCTTCTCCGTACTCTTCTCTTCCCATCATTCTGCTACAAGTTAATTTTGGATGAATGTGTCCAAAGAATCTTTTTCCAGAACTGGGCAGGCTTTTTTAGATATTTTCTGGCAAAGTCTAAACTGGCCTCTCTGTTATTGAGTGCTTACCAGTGGTTTTCATCTTGTGGTAAACCGTCTTTATTTACATTCATGAAGGCGTCTCTTGATTGTAGACTTTGACAGTGATACGCCTACCTCCTTGAGAGTGCTCTTGACCTGGCCAGATGCTGTGAAGGGTTTTTCCTCACCAAGGAAAGAATTCTGTGATCATCCACTTTAGTCGTCTTCTGTGGTCTTCCAGGCCTTTTGGTGTTGCTGAGCTCGCTAGTGTATTCCTTCATTTTAAGAATGCACCACATTGTTGATTTGGCCACTCCTAAAGTTTCTGCCATCTGTCTGATAGGTTTGTTTTGTTTTTTCAGGCTAATGATGGCCTCCTTCATTTGCATCGACACCTCTTTGGACAACATATTGAGAGTTCCCATGAACAGCTACCAAATGCAAATTCAACCCTTGGAATCAACACCAGACCATTTTTATCTGCTTAATTTGTCGTGAAATATGAGGGAACAGGCCACACCTGGCCGTGAAACTGATCAGTTGTCAAATGTCCAATTACTTTTGAGCCTCTGAAAATGAGGGACTATGTATAAAAATAGCTGTAATTCGTAAACAGTTGATATAATATTTTTGTTAAACCCCTTGAATTAAAGTCTACACTTCAATCACATCTTGATGGCTTCGTTTGAAATCCATTGTGGTGGTGAACAGAGTCAAAATTACGAAAATTGTGTCACTCTCCAAATACTTGTGGACCTAACTGTACCTATTCTATCTAAGCTTAGACCTCCATTCACCCCTAGTTTGTAATGTTTGATGCTGTCTCTTCATGTTGCTGCATGTGTTTGTGTGTTACAAACAGCCTTTTGAAGAAGACACTTTCACATTCAATGCACTTTGTTTATCCATTGTTATCATCTCGCACCATTTTAGCAGGAAACAGGCATCGCCCTTGTAATCTGGATTTGGGTACGTGTATTCGTGTGCCAGCGGGAGCGCATTTGAATGGTTTAAACCTGGAAAATATTGCAATTACCTGGACTGATGCCAGGAAGTCAGATCTGATCTGACAAACACACACACACAAACTGAGCCACACACACAGAAATGCACAAAAGTACACAGCAGCAACAGAGTTGTAACATGACTCCTGGGTGAACAAACATTGTGTGTGTGTGAGAGAGAAGGATGGAGGGAGAGAGAGACAGAAAGGATGCTGACGTTGCACTGTGTTATCATTAGTAATGGGCTCATCAATACTAAAATATTCAGAGAGAGAAAGAGAAAAGAGACATAGTGGAGTGGCGTGGAAAGCAGAGAGGAAGCTGAGAGAAACCACTGAGTGTTGTGTTTGCATGCTTTTGCACATTTATGTGCTTCTGCAAAACATCCAATTTAAAAGCTTCAATTCAATGATTTATCTACATTTTGATTCCCTGTCTCTGAGTCCAGAACTGTATGTAGCAACTGCTGATGCATATGTTTACTTTAAAGCCCCCAGTTGATAATAGACAATACTTGATCCGATTTTGTATAAACAAGACCATTAACTGTTTTACATTCAAATCTGTAGAGAATCCTTTAAATTGAGCCATAACAAATGTACACAAAAAATCTTTTCCTCCAATTGAGGTGTAAATATTGGATATAATTACATTTGAAATGTTGAACTGAATGAATGTTTGGCTGCTACCGCTACAGCTGAATCATCAATACAAAATATGAGCAACTGTGTTAAAAAAATCTGTCTCTATATTAAAAAGTCAAGGGTCAAGAGTGTGAGAGAAGAGAGAAGTCAGCTATGACTCTTAAGGAGTCTTGAGGTAACAAACATCCAATCACCAAGCCTAAAATTGTATTACCAGTGCTGCTATTTTGGAGGATAATGATAGAGATTGTGCTTTGTCGAACTTCAATACATTCAGCAGATTTAATCAGTTAGCTTTGGGATTCTGGGTCTGGGTCTTGATTGAATTCAATAACTGGTGTTTTAAAGTGTTTTGTTCCTGATTGCAAAGATGACGTTTTCTGAATTCGCTACAGCTCTGATTTTTCCCTCTGGGCATACCAAACTAAAGGAATAAACTTGATTAGGAAACAAAGCTAAGAATATGAAAACCACAAACACGTAACAGAAACCTATCACAATAAAATTATTCCGCAGACTCTCCTGGATTTGAGTAGCACTGAGGTCATCATTGAAAGATAACCTCAAATGCAAAGATACCGTGGGGAACAGAGCTTTCACATCTTCCTAACCCTGTTCCACTTACTTTTCTATTGCTCCTGAGTTTGGTGTACACTTGGGAATGTGCAGCTTAAACAGAACCAGTATACATAGTTGTGGAGGTCACAGCTGCACATGAACTGCCCTGCCCCTCACTGAGCCAACACATAAACACACACATAAACACAAACATTTAAAGATGTTCATATGGCCAGGTTACATAGATACGGTCCATATAGTAACATGTTTACGTCTTCTATTTGCTTTCTGGTAGAAGTCCATACATCCGAATGGTAGGAAAGCTGATTCTATATTCAAGTGAAAGTCAAGAGAGCAGTGCAAATATTTAAAAATACCCAAAGACCGTTCACAGAAACATGTCCAAGTGGCTCAGAGTGGTATGGGGACTTTAGCTATGTCACTGGACCAAACTAATTCATCTCAATGCACTCAATTAATGCCATAACATGGTATGCATATTAGTCCGTGTGTGTATTTAGGACAGAGGGAAGGAGATGGATACATTAATTCAGCGATGCCAACAAGTTGTTTCACATTAACGTAAAAAAGAGCGTAAATTATGTAATTGGAAGTAATACAACTGTCTCCATCACTAACAGAGGGGAAATCCATTTTATCATTAGTTGTGGCTAAATGTCGTTGGTTCTCCTTGATTTCGCTTGTAATTTACCAGTGATTTCCTGTAGCCAATATTAATCACTGTGATTTTCCAGTGCCGCCAGGAAGCTTTGTCCAAATTGATGCATCGTACTAATAGCTATTTATTGAGAAAAATGGGATCTGTGAATGTCCCTAGCGAATACTGTGCCCTCTAATTGAGAGGTAAATGGACAAGTGTAGAGTCCAAGAGGTTGAGCCGAGGAGAAGTCTTCATGCTTTGTAGAGGGAAAGAGTTTTTATGTTTAATGTCTTATCTGCTCTGTAAACATTTCACTTGATCCAGCTGTTCAAATTTTAGGATGTATTAGCTGGAGAAAATTAACTCACTTTTCAACACCCATGTAAACGAAGAAACAAAAACACGCACCCTAAATTCCAGTCTGATTATTGACTGATTTTCTTTTTTTTTTGCCCTGTTAGATTAAACATGTAATTGAGATACTTGTAGACCTGCCCTGCAGCCGTGACAGGACACTTTATTAGTTTAATTCTGGCATGTGCAACCTTAATGCTTAAATACAGTATATCAAGAGTTTAGAGTTTGCTTCTGCATGAAATGTGATAAATTTGCATTCATTATTGTTCCAACCAATACAATCTCTATACTGGACAGAGCTGAAACAGTACAATGTACAACAGTACTTCTAAGCATACATTTTATTTTGCCTAATTTCTTCACTTATTTCCCATATCATTTCATTGTCGTTGTTTGACACATGTGAGGAGGGAATGTGTGCTTTTGCACTGTTTATTTATAAACTGTGCAAGTTTGCATGTCATCTCTGTTGTTTATATTATGAGTTGTACACAAGAATAGAAAAACTTGGCAGCTGGTCACTTGTTATGACTGTTTCTCACACCTTATTAGGAAGAGTTATTTTAAAGACAGAGAGTAGAATAACAGTTAGGTTAAACCTAAGGTTTCATATGTTGAAGGTTTAAGATTAAAGCAGGTTTAGTGTTGGGTTAAGGGTTTGGATTAAGTACGGTATATAATGGCTGAAGTAAGAATAGAGCCCCCGGGAATGAATTTAAGTCAATACAGTGTCATCACAAGTGTTTGTGTGTGTATATGTGTGTGAGCCTGGAGGTGTCACGGGGAAATGAGCCTGACAGCTCCCATGGTTCCCAGCTTTGGCTCCAGCAGCTCCTGTCAGCCTTTTTATCTCTATGGACTGTTGCCACAGACAGGTGTTTCTCTCTCTCTCTCTCTCTCTCTCTCTCTCTCTCTGTGTGTGTGTGTGTGTGTGTGTGTGTGTGTGTGTGTGTGTGTGTGTGTGTGTGTGTGTGTGTGTGTGTGAGTGTATAAGAGCATGTATGTGTTTACAAGTGTATCAATGTATACAAGTTATAAATGTGTGTGTGTGTGTGTGTGTGTGTGTGTATGGGTACAGTTGTGTTTCTGTTAGTAATCCAGTGGAAAGCCATAACTCTGTGTGAGAGTGTTTTTTGTCAGTGGCTACAACTGCTGTGTGTGTGTGTGTGTGTGTGTGTGTGTGTGTGTGTGTGTGTGTGTGTTTGTGTGTGTGTGTGTGTGTGCCTGCTCCCTTGAGAGATTAAGGTGGGAGGTGAGGCAGCTGTGTTTGGGACACAGAGCTATGGTTTAATTAGAAAAACAGTATCAAGTACCCGTCCGTGTGTGTGGTGAGACCTCATTGATAGGCAGCAGAGGTGTGTGTATATATGTGTATGCGTGTCTGTGTGTGTCTTCTTTACTTATAGCCTTAGGAGTAAATAACCTTAAATAAATGTGTCATAATCTGCCGAAGCGATAACATACAGCAAATTAGGTTTGACATTTGACTTTAGCACTTTCAGTCTTTGTGATGTTTGTGTTTAAGATTTGTTCTTCTGGTGCGATACTACAATGCCTGAATACACTGACTACTTTAGTCTGAAGGTCAGTGCAATTTCAGTGTGAACAGCTACATCTATTTTAGTTTGCGTAAGTGTAGGTTTACTTGTTTGTTTTTGCAGACAATTTGTGTCTGTCTTTCTTTAGACAGGTGGGAAGTTGCAGGTGTCACAGACACAGGGTCATTGTTACAGTATGAAAAACAGAGAGGTTGCGCAGGATCTTTTGGTTTGTCATGTACTGTTTATGTATAAAATCTACAATGGTGTATATTTATGGGTTTGAGAATTACCTAGCATATGGTGTCTTCCGAACTTTTTGCACAGTAAGAGTAAATCTTTGCGTGGCATATTGTATGTGGAAAGAAAGTGACTATTTGATGCAGCTGCTGAAAAGAAGTGGGAGATTAAAATGACACAAGATGATAAATTATTTATGAATCTCAAAAAAAACCCCTCTCAAGCATCTCAAGAATTCAAAAGTTTACAGTGAGGAGAGATTACTTCTCTTACATCCTGTTTTTTCATTCCTGTAAAAAACAAACAAACATTGTTTTTATGTTCATTTTGTGTACGTTAGGGAACTAAAATGGCGCTGTGGTCAATCCTGTCAATCCCATGACTCTGTTTTGCTGAACAGATTTAATGTTGATGCTGTTTGCAGTGTGTCATTTGTTTTCCACTGTGGTTATTAAATTTGCTAATGTTTTTATTGCTGATATTTCTGATATTCATCATGTGTTACTGTTGAACATCCAGTGTTGTTGTTTCTGTTCCTCCTGTTGATTTAGCAGATGTTTTCCCGGTTCTTTTATGTTGCTCTTACAGTATCAGCAGATGTTTTCTGTTGTAGTTTTTACTCTTTTGACCATGCATTCTTCCCAGTTATTATTGTCATTGTTTTGCTCCTATAGATTTAGCTGTTTGTTGACCAAAGCTATATTGGTGTCGCAACATCGTCATTAGTCGTTATTGTGGCTGTTATTGTCGGCATTGTTGTGCTCGGTCTCCACAGTAGAGTAGCAGAATGTGTTCCTATGCTCTGGATCCCCTTGCCCTGACTGCAGGGCTTTTTCTTATTGATTGGCTCTATTGATCGACTCACATAGAGATTAACATTGAAAGGCCATAAGTGTCGCATTTGGGACATTCAGGGCTTTTGTGATGCTTGTAGTGCTGAATGAAATGACTTGTTCATCTGTTCATAAACAGAAATACTCTCAGCTACTCTCACACACACACACACACACACACACACACACACACAAACACACACACACACACATACACACACACACATACATACATACATACACATACATAAACTGTAACTCAAAATGCTGTTTATCCTTCTGTCTGGTGGCTACTATTCATGCAGTATTTTGACATAAATTCCGTCAACACTCCGCAGCTGTTTTGATGTTGATTGCCAAATGGAAACATGGTGATGATTGTTCTGATCACATGGACAGATAAACTATTGACTCTTTGTATATCTGTCTATCCTCACAGTCTATGTATGGCTCCTGTTGTTGAGTGTTGGATTGGTCTACTCGTTTGTTATTATTTCCAACAGACCAATTCTTCATTCTCTTAATCACCCCATTTGTGTGTCATTGTCTCCACCTACCCGCTTATCCTTCTTTTTTTAATTTTCTCACTTTTCTGTCCCGACTTTCCACCTCTTTGCCCGCCAGACGGAGACAGAGCGAGGGAGACAGGTGTGGCAGAGAGGGGAAGAGGCTGCTGAGAGGGCTTGATAGATGAAGGGCAGATGCTTCATCCAAAGAGCAGTCGAGGTTGCCTGGCAACTGATGGTGTCACAGGTTACCCTACATATAGGGTATTATATAAGCCCTAGATGTAGTGTTTACCGCTTTTGATCTGTCTGCACATTTGTTTTTTTACAGTTTTGCACAAATTAATCAATACGTTTTTTTTAATGTCAGCATGTTTGTGACTGAACCTGTGTATGTGTGGATATGAAGGTGTGTCTGTTCAAAACGCTTTGTGACAAGTGTGTGACAAAATGTGACAAGGATGCTGCGCAGTTTTTTCTGGAGGGTTTTTCTTCTTCTCTCTTTCTTTCCTGAGGCCATGTCTGCGTAGTGAACCGCTGACAGCTGAGTCATGGGATGCATCAAATGCTTCATTTAAATTACTTTTTAAAAATGCGGATACATTTTGTAAAGGCACAATCTGTGATCCAAATGTAAACAAAATGGTTATTCTCAGCCCCTAAATACTAAGAGTAAAGAGAGTAAAAACTGTCATTAAATAGAAGCAAATTTTAAGTTCTTAGTGTTTAATGATGCTGTTGTGGTAATTTATGTCAATAATGTTTGTAAACATTGGAGTAAAAGATACATATTTTGAATTATGATGAGTAGAGAAAGACATAAAATGCAAATTTTTTTTATTTTTTTTAATGTGATAAAAATACTGATTGGACCTTTTAAAAGTTTATATGTTTTGGACAGAGCAACAGTAAATGTTCTGATTTGAAACACTGTACCATTGTGCTGCCTTTAGGTGTTATATTAAATGTGTATCTTTTATTCCTCTAAGACCACCCTCTAACTCATAATACATTTAATATTTTTCTTGTGATTTTGCAATTCTAAAATACCCATGTTTTGATGATTTTTGAGTTCATAATTTCTTACTAATGTTACTAGCCCTCGAGACCAGTGGTTCCCAGTCCTGTTCCCCAGCTCTCAGAGTCCTGCTGGTTTTCATTCTCACCATTTAATACAGATTCATTTTCACCTGGGACACCAGGTGATTGCACTTAACCACCGCTCAAATAGAAAAGCAGCAGGGCGACTCTGCTCCCCACTGCTTTTTCTGCTGCTCAGTCTGGATATGGCAAAAACAATAGAGAGCAGGACCTGTACTGCCAAACACCAGTGTGCAGCCATTTCTGCAGTTTTTAGAACTTAATGACATGAGACACTCATCTCACAACCAGGACAGATCACTTTAACTGTTTATCTTAATGTAAACAACCAAAGATTACATTACATCATATCATATGTAGGAATTTGTATCAAAGTTGTATCAAAGTTAGGTGATGAATACAATTAATCAAAAGAGTTAAAAAAAAGAGTGTTAGGTCTAGTGAGGATCCCCTTACTAGACCTAACACCAGATAAATGAAGATAGAAGTAAAGCAGCAGCTGCTAATATTGGGAAGAGGAGCATGTGAAAACTTCCACTGTATTTTTAGGGGGGAAAACAACATGGAGCTACATTTAGTGTATAACCAGAGCTGAGGTGATGTGCTGCAGACAGACCCGCAGAGCTGGGATTATACAGTCTGCACATGAGTGACTCACACAATGGTGGGGGACCAAAGTTGTCAGGAAGTCCTCTCAGAGAAAACTGGTGGTTTTAAAAACACAGGATGGAAATTATATAAACTCTTAACCAAATATGTATACTATACTGTCACAAAGTGGTGGACACAAGGTGGACACATACAGAAGGACAGAAATATTAAGTGCTTGAATTAAAGGGTTTTAAATTGCACAGGAGAGTAGTATAAATCAAGTGAAAGCAGTTGAACTGTGGCAGAGGCTGGATGCATTTACTTTAAGTACAGGATTTGTGAAAATAGAATCTTTTACACATATACTGTATAGTCATTTTAACCAGCAGGAATTGAAAACAAAACACCTCCTGTCAAAGCACGATACATACAGGTGCCAAAAATAGATGGCAGCCTTTATACTGTGAGCAACAATAGACCTACAGTATGTTATATTCTGGATAATTATTAAGTATTTTGAATGGAGAGAAGAAAACATCAAATACAGATCTCTGCCTCAAAATGTACAAAAGTGTCAGTATGTAACCATAATTTGAAGATCCATTTAATGATTTATTAATATATAATGATGTCAGTTTTCCCTACATTTACATCCAGGGTATGACTGAATTGTTTTGGGGTCCCAGGGCAAAGATTAGCTGCTGGGCTCTTAATAATCCCCCCTTTCCTCCCACTCTCTGTGAATTGTATTTTTATGCTGGTATATTACTGTACATGGCCCTATCTCTGTGCGGTAATATTGTAAAACACAAATTAATTTAGGAATATGCAGCATGTAAACACAGTTCCAGAGATAATAATGAAGGTCTTAAAACTAGGTTTTTAAACAGGGTCACTTTTAAAGACAGGGCCCCACAATTAGGTAGTGAAGCCTGACCCACTTTAAGGACATTTCACTACATATTGTGCTTTAGTAGTGCATATTCTTATATTACCAAAGAAAATTACAATAAATAAAATTAGCACAAACTAATTGCGAGATAGTAATCCTGGAGCTTTTGGGGCGATGAGGCAGTTGCCTGCTTTGCCGTGCTGGTAATCCAGCCTTGGTTACAGCAAATATTAGGTAACATTTTGTAAAAATTATGCATTTTTTATTTCCTTTTATTCTCTTGTAATTTCAACCCTACCCCCCTCAACTTCTCAGATAACCAGTGCACAGTGGAACTACGAACACCCACAAGTTATACTATGTTTCTTTTGGCATACAGCACTGTGCAAAAGTGTTAGGCACTTTAGATTCTTATTCATCACGTGATACCATCAGGGAGGCATCTGCAGCATGAAAATGAGTCCAAACATACAATCAGAGTCATGAAGAACTAACCTCAGTAACAAAAAGATCAAAGAGTCCTGCAACAGATGGTCTGGCCCCGACAGAGCCCTGATTTCAACATCGTGGAGTTGTGCCCAGGTTTACCAAAGAGAACTGGTGCTGATTTAAAGGCAAAGGGTGTTCACGGTAAATATCGATTTGATTTAGGTTTTTCTGTTTACTACACTTTATATGAAGTTAACTGATAAATAAAAACTACTCATGGCATTATTTTTGAAAGCTCCCCCACTTCACTATTAGTGCCTAAAACTTTTCTACAGTAGTGTACATTTTAAGCTTTTCTTAGCAGTGCTAGTAACATGGCTTCACTGATGGTAAGGTTGGTCAGTCAGTCTGTCCACCACTTTGGTCCAGACTGAAATATCTCTACAACTATTGGATGGATTTTCATGAAATTTTGTACAGACATTCATGGTCCCCAGACGTTGAATCCTAATGACACTGATCATCCCCCGATTCTTCCTCTAGAGCTATCATCAGCTCTAAGTTTCAATTTGTCTAATACTTTGGTTTATGTCCAAATATCTGTAAAACTAATGACATTCTCAGCAACCTCCGCTGTACTTCTTGTTTGGTGCTAATTAGCAAAAGTTAACACGCTTACACATTAAACTTAGATAATGAACATTAAAAACATTATCTTGCTAAACATCAACATGTAAGCATTGTCATAGTGAGCATTTTAGCATGCTGACGTTAATATTAGCACAAAGCACTGCTTTGCTTTACTACAGCTTCACAGAGCTGCCACTCCTGTTTACCAAAACCAGTATAAGGCAGCTTGTGTTTGTGAGCAATACATCCATTTAGTCTTTGAGTGAGATACAACTGAAATATTTAGGCTGACCAATCTCTCTTCAGACTATGGGCCTCTCCACAGTTTAGAAATCATATTTATAAAAATTCAACCCAGATGGGTTTTTTACAGTCAGTGAAAATTGTAGCCTTTATGGTTGGAGTGTGCCTTCGTTTGTTTGACCTATTGTCACATTTTAGTACACATGCATGTAACACAGTGGTAAAGAGACCATAAACTGCACCACACACACACACACACACACACACACACACACACAATGGGGTCCTTGACACCTGCTTGTCTTCCAGTAGGAAAACACTCTGCCCTGGGCCACATATGTGTGGTAAAGAAGAGATTACACACTACACACACATAAAATGAACACACACACACACACACACACACACACACACACACACACACACACACACACACACACACACACACACACACACACACAGCGAGTCACATATTTATTATTAGATTATTTATCATTTATTATTAGATTATTTGCAAGCCTTGCTGTGAAACAGTCTGGTAGGACAGGGTGGAATTTATTTCGCATTCAAACAGGATTTTCTCAGTTTGAGTGGCTGACCCCAGTAAAAACACACACGCGTGTGTACTCACACACAGATGCAAACACTGTTCTGCAGTGTGACTCTCAAGTTCTTAATTCGAGTTTATGCTCATTTTGCTGCCCTGCTGTCAAGACAAATAAGAGTCTTTGTGTGTGTTCTTTATAAATTCACATATTTTGGTTCAATCTGTGTTCAGTCTGTGTGTGTGTGTGTGTGTGTGTGTGTGTGTGTGTGTGTGTGTGTTCTGTGTGTGTGTTTGTGTGTAAAGCTGTCTGTCTGGCAGATTCTTTTTCATTCAACATACACCTGTCAGTATGTCTCTCCCCATTTTCTTCTGTGTCATCAATGACCCCAACTGGTTACCTTTCACACTTGGCCTTTCATGCCTCTAATCTACACTCACACACACACACACACACACACACATAGACAGACATAATTGCCCAGAGGCATATCTTCTCTCTCATGCTATCCCCTGTACTTGCTTGAATATTTTTTTTATTTTTACTTTTTACAAATTTCCCTTTCAAGTTAACTCAAGCAAAAAATGAACAATTTTTCCTGCCAGCAGCGGGTCTAGCAGGGACGTATGTGGTGGTAATACATGTGTGTATTCATGCATTTCTGCACAAAAGTACTGCAAATGTACATCCATGTGCACACAGCTGTACATTAACGCATTAAAAAAAATCAACACAGACCAACACAATGCTGTACCAGAACCAAAGACACTATCAACGTGCCAAAGAGGTAGGCAGAGGTGTTACTACTATACAGCATCTGGGTCTGACCTCCCTCTGCTTCCTTAATAAAACAGCACATTAATGTAAAACTCACCATCACCCATACGGTCCTGCTCAGTGTCAAGCCTAGTATCATCTCGAAGTGCTAATTGTTTCAACTTACTAGCATCAAAAAAAGTGCCGGATATCTCCTCTCTTCTTGCTAATGTTGACTCCGTGAATGAAATCTACTCTGAGTTCAATAAAGTAGGCATACATTTGAGCTAATAAAATTACTCAGTCTGCAGCACACATGGATTTTAATATTGTTCAAATACCCAACCTTGTGAAATTCCTGAATTCCTGGGTGAAAACAAAGGGGATGCCTATTTTAAAAACTAATATCAAAAAGGCAAAAGACTAAGTAAACTCCCACAGCCACACAAAAGACTATTAAAATATATATATTATATCTATATTATCTGTATTGATGTCAAAATGTATCTCTACAACGACTAACCCTCCATTGTCTCACTGCTCATTAGATAATATATGACATTTTATATAAGCCAACATTGGAAATGAAACGGCATGCTATAAGCTAGCTAACATTTGTTAGTTAATGATATTTAAGGTAACTGTTAGCTTTAGCTAGGTATTTCTATTCTACTTTGTATATTTTTCACTTCATAGTCCTCTGTATGGAGACAGTTATATCATTGGGAGCACAATCAGACTGCGTCCCTTATTGTGAGAAACACATCAACCTAATTTGTTGACTTCTTAGCCAAACACAGCGTCTGGTCTGTGAAACATTTTCAAAAATCAGAGTTTACACATTGGTCAAATGAAATTTACTATGAACACCCAACCCAATAGCTTGTAAATTAAACAACAAATCAATGTAACTGCCACTGTAATGAACAAATATGAAATTCAGGCTTCAAAAAATAAGTGCGGGCATCCACTGCAGTACTAATTCTGTTGCAGAGTGACATAAATGTCTCTATTTGACGGTTACTGTTTTGTTAATTCCTTGATTTCAGATTTTAGAGGCTAAACTCTGATTCCCTACAACTGTTTGTGTCTGTTATCTACTCTAAAAGGAGCATGGCACTCAAAAAAGAAAGACGACAGTCAACCACCGTCTGGACAGGGTTAAGGGTTTGGAAAGGAGACAGACAGATGGACATGTGGAATCCTGAGTAATAGACTAATGTGTGTGTATGTTTAATCAAGAGTCAAAAAACGCTCTACCTCTTCCCCTCTCCACATTTTGTGTTTCCTGACCATTTACTTTCTCCTTTTTTTTCCATCCCGTCCAGATGTTAAGTCCTCCCCTCTCTTCTGTCTATCTTATTCATCCGTCTGGCTTTCTCTTTCTCCCTGGTCAAGTTGGTGTTTTACTGAATTGGCTGCTGTGCGTGCGGCAGATTTCGTAAGGGTGTTGGGAGCAGGTGATATTTTAAGGTCCCTTTTTTTCTTTTTTCCTTCTCTTTTAATGTTAGATCAGAACAGAACATCGGAACTAAGTGTCTATCTGTATTCTTTTTCTTTCTCCTGATTTTTCTGTCGATTCTTTCACCCCCTCTATACCTTTTTGTTCTCAATCTCAGTGCTTGCTGACAGCACGTTACACCTCTTCTTCTTTTAGTCACAACTTTAATAGATTAGCCAATTTCTTACTTTTGTAAATGTGGGGGATAAAAGTTATTAGTTAACTGCTTTTTAAACCACATATTACTGAAATATACCTGGATTATTTTAGAAAGGCCCCGATCGGTTTAAACCCGCATCCAAATTCTGTTGTGTTTTCTGCTGCAAGAAAACAGAGTTTCCTGCAGTTTACGGTAAATTATGTGATGATCTTAGAATATGCATCTGTTGCTAGATATTAAGAGAAAAATATGGAACACATGCAAATGAAGTGCTGATTACTGTAGGCACCAGAGCATTTTGCGTAACTTAAAAAAAAAAAAGGTTGAAAATTATTTGTACACACACAGGAGCATGTGAGAATAGACATCGTCATCCGCTTTTTCCTGCTGGTCTGCCCATTCTGATACATAATACATTACAACTGAGACCAAGTGGGCTTCCTCCCTCCCTCCTTCTCTACCTCTCTCTTCATCTTTCTCTCTCTCTACTCTCTCTACTCTCTTTCTCCTTCTCATCCCACTTTTTTCTCACTCTCCATCACCTACTTCCACTCCCAGCGATGATGTTATTCTCTCATCCTCCCCCTCCTCCTCCTCTCACCATCTTTCTCTTTCCATCTTGTTATGTGTTACTGTATTGTTAGGTTCGGACAGTAATTTATTAATAGGTGTACACTGGCTGGCCTTTCTCAGAATGGAAGGACAGATGGTGGACAACAGGAAGCTGACCAGAGAAGTGGGAAAAGATAGAGAAAGTAAGGAGAGGTAAGGAAAGATGCCAGGAACTTCAGAGCTGATCTTCTGGTCCTGATCTTCCTATTAGTGCATGTTGTATGCCGACTGTCCCGAATTGCAGAACAAGTGTTACCAAATTTAGTTTTTTGTTCAAATCTCAGCAGTCGGAAAGTGCTAAAAATTAAATGTAAACCTAATTTTCTGAGAGATTTTAGTTTAGCAAAGTTATATTCTGGCTTTGCGCCACTGTGAAATATTGCATAATTAATCTGCAATATCTCATGTACCTGCATACTGTGTCTTCTGTTCTGGCAGAATTTTTTGTCTAATATCTGACATTGACAAATGTTCTCCTTTTATGTGATATATTGTTGTCCTTTGTGCCCTTGTTGTTTAAAATTGTCCTCTACCCAAAAATGTATTTTGCTTCTTGTTACTTCACTTGGGTTTTTGACCTTCAATGTGCAGACTGATGTACTACTGTATGTGCAGAGTTTGACACTAAGGAGCGGTTTTCACATTCTTCTGGTGACGGGGGACAGTTCCTCTGTGCTCACCTTAAATGTGAGTTTAAGACATGTGTCTAAATAGCACAAGTACCCGAAATGATTATTCCAAGCAGAGGATTTTTTTTTTATCTTAAAAAACTCGTGTTTGGAATTTTTAAAGAAGTTAAAGTCTTTGTGTTTCCTGGCTTTGGGAGAAGATTAAATTCTGGTATTCTTTTTCAGCATCCGTATGAGTCATTTCTTCACCCCTTTCACTTTTGTGTCCTGGTCTATTTTAGCTGCAATAAACATACTAAATATTAAGGGTGTTAGACTTGTTCGAGAATTGGCTGGGGCTAAAAGGAGACTACTGAGAATAATGACTATTTTCGCTCTGTATTGTACTGAATACACCTAATATTTATACTGAATTATAAGGTGGCCATTTGTAAAACCTTGTTTGGACAGAGTGTTTTCTCTACTAGGGCATCAATATGTGGGTCTACTTAGAGAGATCAGACATGGTGTTATAAGCTGATTTTCATTAAGTTTTTATGGTTTTTTTATTGTATTGTTGTTTATGGTCTCTGCTCTTTTGTTTGTAGAGTTGTGTGTATTTCCATATAAACGCTTATGGAGGGAGGGGTATTGTTGTGATATGGAGCATTGGCACGTTTATGTCCCCATAATAATAAAAATTAAATAAAAGGGATTTTTTTAAATTGCATGCGTAGCTTTGTTAAAATAGACCATTAAGATTTTTTCTTGCTTGATAACCCACTCAGAAGTGTCCTGATATACTAATGTAAAAGAGAAGTGAGAGTTCAGGAATGCAGAAGCGTGAAGTGCTGTTTTCTCTGACAAATCTGTTATATTGTGTGGTGGCCCTGAGGTTGGACAAAACACAAGAGCATTACATGAAACACAACAAAACCAAGAGCATAACAATATTTCAGAAAACGCATGAAGAGGTCAGAAGACACAACAACAAAACAGAAAACACAACATATATTGTTACGTTTGTTTGTCATTGGTTAAACTCATGCTTGGCGATTTTACAAGGAGGCTGGTGTAGTGCAAAGCACAAGTAATGTTGCTATGGTTACCTGCAGTTTATCATAGCCTTTGCACTGATTTACAACTACGATCAAACTTTCAAAAGGAGCTGAGGTGTCTTGATGCACAATTTAACTGACACCTGGCAGCCAAAACATCATAAACCAATGTTTCCGTGGTCATAGTATACTGTTTCTTAATGTTTGCCATTATACATTATATGTGATGCGGAAAAGGGTGGTGTTTGTAGTAGCTGATGGTGATGTTAGATGACCATTAAAGTATATTGTCCAATAACCACCAGTTTGCTCAGCGAGCTGCCAAATTGTTTCCTGTCAATGTGTGTATGTTTGTGTGTGAATGTCGGCCGTGTTGATCTTGTGAGGCCAGCTGCTAGGTGTGTCTTTCATCAGCTTCCCAACAGGAAGGACGAGCAGACCCATTATAGAAGAGAGGAGAGAAACCTAATTGACCAACAACAGGACATCAGAGTCAACACACACACAGTGGTTTCCATCCTGAACCAGTCACCCATCCACCCTGCACTGGTGCTGCGGCGATATGGAGCACTGGGGTAGTTCAGGCAGGCATCGCAGTCGCTTCATTGTTACATGTTCCTTATAAGGTCCAGCCATTAACCATATGCCCATGACCTATCTCATCTCATAACTATGCAGTCCATGTAATCAGGTTCACACTCATTTATTCTGCGTACAGCAGTACTCACATTGCTCCTGCTGCTTTGCACTTTACCTCCCTCCACCTCCCCAGCCTCCTCATTTCAGGGGATTTATCTGTGTTTTCATGTGTGTTCAGACGTTCTTTATCTCAGGCTTAAATTTCATTCATGACCTTGGATGGAGAAGTTGACAAACAATCCCCCCTCAAGATCCATTTAGTAGCTGTTCTGGACCTTTTGGTCCATATCACACGATCTTCATCAGCAGATGGCGTTTTTCCAGTTTTCATGGAGTTGTAGGTTGGAGCTGAAACAATTAGTTGATTAATTGAATAGTCAATTGACAGGAAGTTAATCAGCAACTATTTTGAGAATCAATTAATAATTTTAATTCAATTTTGAAGCAAAAATGCCAAACATTTTCATGGTTTCAGCATCTCAAATTTAAAGATTTGCCACTTTCTCTTGTCCTACATTATATTAAACAGAAAGTCTATGGGTTTGGACTGAATTTGTCACCACAGGAAATTATAGACATTTTTCAGTATTTTCTGATGTTTTATAAAACAAAGAAACTAAATGATTAATCAATAAAATCATGACTAGATTGATTGATAATGAAAAGAATTGTTAGTTGCAGTCATATTGTAGCTGTTCATATTTCTCTTTATTTTGTTTTATTTTTTAGCTCATTAAACCTGCAAAAACTGATTCTTTTTTTTGGCCGTGCGGAAACAAATTGTGAACACAAGACTGATATATCATCAATTTTTAAGTTGATATTGTGAACATGTTGGGAAACAGTTGCTTATTTACACATCCAGCGAGAGAGTCATGGGTACATACATTATATTAAAACCAGACTATAGACCTCAACATCAGTGACCTGACTGAAATGAGTGACATACAGCTCACTCAAAATAGGTCTGGATATGCCTTGAAATTGTGTCTCCATCAGCAGATTGCTGCTTTACTCCTACAGCACTTTCTGATGGTTGACATAATTCTGAAAAGCTATTAGGAAAGCATTGAAAATATTGTATCAAATGTAGTGATCAGTGAATTTTAATTTCATGAACGCTTTTAGGTTTTTTGTGGAGTTCCTGCTGTCATCACTGATTTATGATACTTGCTCTCTCTTTCTCTCTTTATCTTCCTCCTCTCTCTCTATTCCCTCCCTCCGTCCATATTCCCGTGACAGCTATTAATAATGAATGGCTCTGACTGTGTAAAATGCCAGTCCCTTGCATATCAGTGAACTGTCCCTTTTTGAAAGCTAATGTTGACAAATGACTGGGAGCATAAGGCATTTGAACACACTATTAACCTCTGAAATGTCTTTGTGTTTGTGTGTGTCAGTCCGGGAGATAATTTGTTTGTTTGTGTGTTGTGCACATTTTTTCAAGTGTGTGTGTGTGTGTGTGTGTGTGTGTGTGAGAGAGAGTGTGAGAGACAGACTGTGTGCGTTCCTGTCTATAAAATGCTATTAGGGGGCTTTGTGGGCCACGATTAACCTTCATTGACCTTCATTATATTTCAGTCTTGTCATTCTAGTCATTTTTTCTGCAAATGCCATCACATATCACAGCGATAATGTCAGATTCTGTAGCTCTTGTGTATATGCTAATGCAAAATAGTTGTGCGCAGACAGTCTCTCTTACGCACAAACACACACACACACACACACACAATAAGATACATCCATGTTCACATATACTGCTGCACAGTGGGTCAAGCAGGGAGATAAGAGGGGTAAGCTGCTGCACTCTGTCTTACGATGAAGGGTCTAATTGGCTGCTTAAATACAGATTTTATTACATACGCACGCACACGCACACACACATTCATGGTGCCCTCAGGCAGGTTTTGTCTTTTGTCATAGTTAATGAATAGTACAGTCTTAAAAATATAAAGCTAAAATGGACTCATTAAATCGCGCCTGTGTGTTCAAGATCATGTCTTCTGTGTGAGTGAATCAGAGATTGAGAGAGTGTGTGTTTGGGTGTGTGTGAATGATTGAGAAAAAAAGAGAGAGTCTACAGGTTGCTGAGCTGCTTAATTACCTTGCCATGGAAAATCATGTTAGCACTGTAGGGGGTACCGGATTAAATGTCAGCATATCCACGCATATAATCACCACGTGTGTGGATAAAGGTGTGTGCATGCTCATGTATGTGTGTGTGTGTGTGTGTGTGTGTGTGTGTGTGTGTGTGTGTTTGTGTGTGTGTGGAAAACCTTTTGTGTTTGAATGTGTGTGTGTGTGTGTATGTGTTTTTGTGTCTAAGGATGCACTCTGTCAATTCCAGTAGTCCTCATCTCACACTTTCTTGCCTCCTGTCTCTTTAGAATCTCTTGTCGCTGCTCAATTTACTTTACTATGCTGTGTGAGTGTGAGTTTATGTTTGTGTGTGTATGTATGTGTGTGTGTGTGTGTGTGTGTGTGTGTGTGTGTGTGTGTGTGTGTGTGTGTGTGTGTGTGTGTCTGTATTAGATCATTGTGTGGGTGTTATCTGCCTGGTTTTATTGTTCTGCAAGCGCTTATTAAACTTGCTTTTGGCCTCCTTCTTTCCCTCCCTTCCCTGATGGTCTCTCTCTCTCCTTCTCATTAATTTTGTTCAGCTCTCCTGTGTATTTGTCTCTTTTTCTATACTTCTCTCTTATTCCTCAACTCTCTTCTTCATCCTCATATTTTCTCTGCCTCACTTTCTCCTTGTCTGTCTCTTTCCATCCTGCTCTTGCTGTCACTCAAGCAAAGACTACATAATTTCTCACCATTAAAGGTATAGTCAGCTATTGTAATCCAATACACCTTTTTCTCGAATTCAGTGAATATCTCTGCACGATCTGCTAGCTGTCTGTTCTGTGTGTGCATTGAAAAAGAATCAAATGTTCCTATGAAGCTCTGGCCCTGTAAATGGGAAACAAAGACAGTGGCTCAGACCAAGCTGAAAAACACTATTCCAGCAAACCAGCAACAGGGGGCGTTCATGTTCATGCACAAGGCAGGCCTCTGGAACCAGTTGCACTCTGACCTCTGTCTCTTCCCCTGCTTCTGTTGGCTACTCTCCCACTTCCACATCCTGGCGCACAAGGAACAGAGCTACACCATGATAATAATGAAATGTAAATAACATTGAAGATATTGCCTTGCCAGTTGGTATAAAAATATTTTACTTGCTACGTCAAACCTCACATTCTTTTCATTGGAATTACACGTCTTTGTCTGTGTAATGTTACTCGTCCCGCCTACAGTTAGGTATTTGAAAAGTGACACAATTTTATTTTTAATACTTGGATGAAAATCCTTTCCAGTCAATGACTGCTTGCAGTCTGTAACCCATGGATGCTGAGTTTCCTCCCTTGAGATGCTTTGCCAGGCCTTTATTGCAGCTGCCTTCAGTTGCTACTTGTATGTGGGTCTTTCTGCCCTCAGTTTTGTCTTCAGTCAGTGAAATACCTGCTCAGTGGGGTTGGGGTCAAGTGACAGACTTGGCCATTGAAGTCTTTTCCATTTTTTTGCCTTGAGAAGCTCTTGGGTTACTTTCGCAGTATGTTTTGGGTCATTATCCATCTGTACTGTGAAGCACCGTCCTGTCAGTTTTCATCAATAAACAACAGCGACCCAGTTCCATTGGCAGCCATACATGCCCATGCCATAACACTGCCTCCACCATGTTTGACAGGTGATGTGGTTTGCTCTGGATCGTGACCCTTTCCTTTCCTTCTCCGTACTCTTCTCTTCCCATCATTCTGGTACAAGTTAATTTTGGATGAATGTGTCCAAAGAATCTTTTTCCAGAACTGGGCAGGCTTTTTTAGATATTTTCTGGCAAAGTCTAAACTGGCCTCTCTGTTATTGAGTGCTTACCAGTGGTTTTCATTTACATTCATGAAGTCTCTTGATTGTAGACTTTGACAGTGATACGCCTACCTCCTTGAGAGTGTTCTTGACCTGGCCAGATGCTGTGAAGGGTTTTTCCTCACCAAGGAAAGAATTCTGTGATCATCCACTTTAGTTGTCTTCTGTGGTCTTCCAGGCCTTTTGATGTTGCTGAGCTCACCAGTGTATTCCTTCTTTTTAAGAATGCACCACATTGTTGATTTGGCCACTCCTAAAGTTTCTGCCATCTGTCTGATAGGATTGTTTTATCACATCTTAATGGCTTAATTTCACATCCATTGTGGTGGTGTACAGAGGCAAAATTACGAAAATTGTGTCACAAATACTTATGTACCTAACTATATGTGCTATTCTGTGGAATTACACCATAGCAAGAAGAAATTCTAAATAACGTCAGAGATATAACCCTACCATGCTCTTTTCTTCCCTGCTCTTTTAGAATTCAAAATAAACAACGTTGCTCCATGTATTACTGACGGTCCAAAAAACATATGCCACCTGTATTTTCATAGCAATAAAAATAGCTTCCCATCATTTTTATGCTAACTTACTCTTGGGCAGCAGACGCTCTGGATTCTGCCATATTTCTCTTTCAGTCAGCTAGCCCCAGCTGTTAGTGTCGTTGCCCTGGCAATGCACGTTCATAAATTTGGAGGGCAGAGCTTCTGAAAGAGCACTGGTGTTTTTGTTTGGCTGTTGAGTTAGTATATCAGCAGTCTATCTCCAGAATCGCTTACTCTTCCTTTAAATCATTATGTGTAATGCTTTTAGAAAATAAGTCAGAAGTGATTGATAATTAGAAGTCATAATGCGCTATACAGTTTATTCTATGTGACCAGATTCAAATCAGTTCTGTTTTTTACCAAGCATCCTGAATGATGCATAAACAAAATGTTCAAATAGGCCACAAACCTAAATCATATCACAATTGCTTATGAATAAAAATACAAGTAAGATTTCTATAGCTACTATTAATTAGCATTCAGCATTTTCCTTTTTAAGTGAGCAATAGAGCACAACAAATAACACTTAGAGTAACCTTGATTGGGACTAATTAACTATATTTCCCTTAAGTAGTTTGCATTTCCCAGCATAATTAGTGTGTAGTGTACAGTATATAGCTGACTGAACTTAAATTTGACAGCTACACTACTGTCTGAAGCCTCATAAGGTGAGCTTACACTAAAATTAATCACTCACTCCAAAATCTTTCCTGAAGTTAAAATACCAGTATAAGGAAAACATATCTTTAGGATTAGAATGCGGATACACCTCATGGGCTGATGCATTGATGAAAATTTTGTGTCTTCACTTCACTTCTTACATGATTTCAGTTGGGTGAAGAGGGCTAGACGACTTTCTGATGCTGGGTTAATGATACCTGTTTATTTATATCTTCATTTGAGGAATATAAATTTTTTTTTAATCCAGACTCTTTTTTCCTCATTTAACAAAACATACTTATCTTGTCAAACAAAGCAGTGTTTTATGTCTTTTCAAAAGCTGCCGTACTAAAGAACTTTGCTGTGAAATAAAAAACAAAAAAAATAAAATTTTGACGTAAATAAGGAAATATGTGATTAGAGAATTTGTAAACAAGACCCAACAAAGCAGTCAATACCAACCTTTGGTTCTTCACAATTTTTGATACTCACTGCTATGGATGGTGTTTGTGAATATGTGAGACACAGAGATGTAGAGTGCTAAACACAGGTTTAGGTTTAAACCGAGTTTGTATACTTGTGTTTGTGTGTTTTTGCCTGTGTAATATATCGTATGTGTGTAAATTTATGCATGTGTGTATGCACACAGGCATTACTCTCTTATCTGCAGCGTGACACAGGAACTGAACCAACAGACGACCGGAAGCCTTATCACTCCAAACACCACCACACTGTTTACTCAGACAAGCAGACAAACACACACACACACCTTTACTTTCCTTTCTGGTATATTCATTCAGCGTAATGAAAGGAAGCGTTGGTTTTACTGTATGATGTGTATGTGTGTTTTTGAATGTGTGTGTGCATGCACATATGCGTCTGCATTGTCAACAATGTGAGAACAGGCAGAGTGATAATAGAGCAGTATATGTGGGCAGTTCATGCACGTAATTGGTTTAGGGTCAGTTTCAGTCTGTGAAGACATAAATGCAGCGTTGAACAAGATTACATGGGTGGTGTGTTTATTTACATGTACATCAATATCTGGTGGGCTTAATTTCTTTTTTTATATAATTTGTGTAAAGATGATGACATAGAGCAAAGTCAATAAGCAGGGGAGATGGGCAGTTGACATTTCCCTCAATAGATGGTTTGTGTCAGCGTGACCTTGGTTCAGACCTGTAGCACTGACAAACATCCAGGGCAGAAACATCCGTAAACATTTAGATCCATGTTCAAAAGTTATAATACGAGGAAAAGAAAAACATTATTATTTTAGAGCGTTCTTTATGCATTTTATGCAAACAGTACTGTTGCAACATTTTGACCTACAATGTCTTCATCAGGCAAACATCCACGTGAACAACAAACAGCCTTTATATACGGATAAAAAGTTGCCAGTTTGTGTTTGTGTGTGGTTAGGTGGACAACCTTTCCTTTTCATTTGTATGCTGTTTTTTGCTGTACCCTACTTGTGTTGGATGTGCACACTGTCCACCGTCTTTGCAGTCACATATTGACCCATGAACGTGATCGCTGTAGCCTGTGGCTGGAATATACTGTACTGTATGACTGGGAGACTGTTTCCAATGTGTCCACGTGGCCTTTTCAACAGTGAGACTGAACTGATCTGAGCTGTGATGCACACAGTCACTATTACTTCAAAGGCCCAGAATAGTTACTTCTAGTTAATTTAGTTCACACATAACATGCTTGGTTATAATATTATTGATGCCAATGTTGCAACTTTGCTCTCATCTTTAGATTGTGTATAGATGATAGTAGATGATCGTATACTTTGGGTCATATGTGTTTGTAATTTTGCTTTCAAAACTAACGTGTACTTCTCTTCTTGTGATTGCTTTGTTATGTTGGAGACAAATTGCTCAGTCGTTAAGTATTACTGTGTATAATTATGTTATTCATAGATGAGCTGCAGAATGAGACTGATGGGGAGAATTAGGTTTCCACAGGGGGGACATATTAAGTATTAAAGATATGACAGTCTGCCTGCAGTGAAAAGAAAAAAAGCCAGACTCCTGCTCAGCATAGTGGGCTGCCAGTGGGTGATTAAGTGTCTCAGACCCAACCAGATGTGTCATTAGCAGAAATTACATTGCGTGAGTGCGCAGTGGGCTACCATGACTTCAAAACTAAGAATCAACATAAAACACTAATGAAAGTAATAACGTTGGTAAAACAGATACATATTGAAGCTGTCATGTTTGTGCAAGATACAAGTTAATGTTGAGTAAATGTGCCACAGCAGGTGCAAACAGATGAAACGGTGCCATTGGTCCAAAAAAGATATGTATACTGCAGTTGCCCTTTTCCTGAACTTCTCGCATAGGATGAGCAGGCATTAACCCACTTTGACCCACCCACCGCATCTAACATGACATGACTGTCAGTCAGTCTAGACTACACACGCATGTCCTATTGTTGAATTTTCATGAAATTAAATATTTAAATCACTACAAATATTAGTGATGCATATGTGATCACTTAATTTGCATTGGTTCACCTTATTCATCCTACAAGGTTGAAAGATAAATGTACTATTAGACGTGGACTTTTGTTTACTGTAGATACAGTCCCACAGGTGAATCCACAGAAGTAAATTAAGTTAATTGCACAAGCGTAAAATTGGAAGGTGATGAGGACGGGACTTTTCTTATGGGAAAAATGACACGTAATATTAATTTCCTGTTTCAAACTCACAGTGACTGTTGTTTCTTTTGCCTGTGACCGTTCCACAGCTTTAACAGCATGTTGATTATTGTAACAATGACAACAATGGTCCTCTTACCTCAACAAAGTACTCATTTTAAGCCCAATGTGATCTTTTCCTAAACCTAACCAAGTAGTTTTTGTGCCTAAACCTAACCAAACTTTGACCATTCCACAACCTTAACTGTGGGTTTATTGTTGTTACCATGACTATGAAGGTCTCGTATGCCGCTTGTACGCTCCTATGGGTCGTATCTGAGGGTTGTTTAGGTTGGAGGACTTGTTGATGAGGACAAATTGTCTGTGTCTGAAATCACTCCCTTGCCTACTCATTCACGTTTCCCTATATAATAAACACTCAATAGTTTTCTCTATAGTGGGCAGTGAAAACTATATAATGTGACGCATTGCAATGTGAGATAATTAGTAGAATTAATGTTTTTATTCTACAATGGGAATTTTTGACGGTGCTATGTAGTAAAGTTTCACACTCAAGAGTTCAGTTGCTCAAATAAAATGGTGGTGGGTAAATGTGCACTATATAGCAAACAGGGACTGATGTTGGACGTAGCCATAGAGTATTCATGTTGCATCATTTAAACAGTAATTATAAGCAGCTGAGTGGAAAAACTGGTCACGTCAGCCTCCGACTTATAATTCCAAGTTGGAGATATTGGAAATTTCTGACACGGACAATATCTCCAAATTGGTTAAAAGAACTACAGACATGTCAACAAACTGTTCACACAATGGCTGCAAATGCACCACCGCTGTCAGTTACATAAAATTTAAAAAAAAAAAAAATCAAGTATTAACACAAATACAATCAATTCAGAAAATTTTCAAATCCTTAACAAAAGTACTTAATTTAAGCAATTTAACTGCTGTAACTACCACGTTAGCACTAGGGCTAGCCTCCATGGAATAGTGCTTGAGCCCTCCCAAGTTGGAATAAATGGTGTTTTACTTATTCTTCCCATTCTGCCGAGATTGCGGTAATCAAGGTGGTGCACTTTCACATGTATTGCTTCTTTTGCTTGACTAGACATCCTCTCAGGATTGTGAGGGTATGTATAGACCGTGATTGACTGACCTCTGTCTCACTCTCCTGATAGTTGCACCTGTTAGGGAAGAACAGCTTACTACCTTTCTACCTTTACAAGTTGCATTACAAGACAGCACTGATTATTTTTTCAAGGTCTAAAACTGACCTATGTTTAGATATTCCTTACAAGCAACCTCTTGTGGTGGTGCTTATGAGTGTGACGCAAGTGTGATGTTGTTATTCCTCAGTAAAATCTATTAGAAAGGAGAATGGGGTGGACTGTTG
The DNA here is from genome assembly GCF_016859285.1 of Xiphias gladius. NCBI lineage: Eukaryota > Metazoa > Chordata > Actinopteri > Istiophoriformes > Xiphiidae > Xiphias > Xiphias gladius. Next base: position 11,940,183 of record NC_053406.1, on the reverse strand, counting down.
GGTGTACAAAGTGTGTGACTTTGACCCCAGAGACAGTGTAACAATGATGGCAATCTTTCCCTAATGACCGTGACCTTTCCCTAACAATAACCATATTTCTTTTGTTGCTTAAACTCTCCGTAAAGGTGGCAGAAATATTCATATAAGTCGTTTTTGGAGCAGTCCCATGGGTTTGTAAGGCACTGACAAGCAATTTATTTTATCTGCGAGGACTCGTGCACCACTGAAATTTAAATGGAGTACTGGGTTGTTGTTAATGTTCACTCCAAGGATCAGCTTATCTGCAGCTTTCACTGTTTCAAGGACATTGTGCACACACACACACACACACACACACACACACACACACACACACACACACACACACACACACAAAACATTTGTCTGTACATGACAGAGTAAAGCAGAATTTTGGTCCCATTCAGGTACACCTCTTGGTCAGCCACAGGAAGACATGAGTGGCCTCTTGGCGTTAAGCCCAACAAGAAATCATTATTAATGTGCTGTTCTATTGATGAAAGTGGTGATTTTGGAAGACTCTCTACAGTGAAGGGTAGAGACTGAATTTAAAATCACAGTGTTGGGCTAATCCAGCCTGGATTTGTGTTTGGACATCTACCTTCATTTAGCAGTATTGAAGTCAGGGTATGTACAGGAGCATGTCTAAGCCACCGCTTGATGTTTGCAGCTGGGCTTTCACTCATTCCACTGTTTGCATTAATGTAAGTCGCTCTGGATAAGAATGTCAGCTAAATAATTAAACAGTAAATGTACATGCGAGAGTGATGTGGGTGAGGGGATTAAGGGAGGGAAGTGAGAGGAAAGGGGGGGGGATATAGAGGGTAGAGAAAGCAAAGCAGAAAAAAGGAAGGAGGAGGGAGGAGAAAAGAAGCTGAGGAAAAGAGAGAAATTTTCTCTGGCTTAACGGAGAACTTTAGGAGCACAACTTATCAGCCTGTTCACACACATACTCGTACACAAACACAAATACAGATTCAAACAAATCTACATGTCAATTTACGTGCACATGTATACACAGTCCTCACATAAACATTCATTTCAAAACTAATTTCAACTCATTCGTATCCGCAACTGAGTTCAGAGCAGAGTGACAGTTAAAACAATTACTACCTGCCAAACTTTCTCTCTATCTTCCTCTCCATGTTTCTCTGCTCTGGGGAAGTTAATTGAAAACAACCTCTGTGAACAGAGATGTCAAAAGTGGGTGCCATTATCCATATTTTCTATATTTAACCTAAATTTTTCTGTTGGTAACACAAGAATAAATTAGCCATCTTTATGCAGAGTAGAGTTGGCTTTGTGGTGTATTAAGTAGTTCAGCCAACCCTCATAAAATTGAACGTGTGAAAATATGGGAAGAAATGACTCAGTGATTAATGTAAATAAAAGACTTTCCCATTCCACATTTTAAGTTTATCTCTGAACACCACGTACTGTATAAGATGAATGTTTATTTCCTGGAGGTTTCCAGGAGCCCTGTGAAGAGCGTAGCTAAAAAGTTTTTCATCTTGTGGCAGGAGCCCTGGACCTCACACAGGCAACACCTCTATGATTTTCACTCTCTTTTGATCTCATGGCTCTGCCCACTGAACGCTTCTCCTGCAGAATTTAGGAAGGTAAACACAGAGTTTGTGAAATTTTTAAAATGCCAGAGCTAAACCATGTTATGGGTTGTATGTTAACATGATTTAGTTCTTTTTAAAGGAGAAATTGACCATATTCTCCTCTGCACAAAGAGGTAAACAGGAAAACTTTTCAGTGAAAGCAAAATGAATAGGAAACGATGTCAGTCTGCAAGTGAAAAGCACACAGAGACAGACAGATTTATAATTTAAAAAAAAAAAGTGTGCCATGGAGGCCAGAACTGTGATCATTTTGAACCAGTGAGATGTGAGAGAGCAGCAGAGCTTCTCTTCCCCACTATCTGCAGAGTTGCACGGTCTCAGATTTGGCAGTTGAATCATTTATATGCAAATCAAACTGAGAGCAGAGTGAAATCCATTGGATTTGACATGCCTCGAAGTGTCATCCCGTTGACTCTGCTTTCAGTCAGGCTAATTCCCAGTGTTATCCAAAAGCTGCAGGTTTTACACTGATTCTTACCCATGGGTCAGACTAATGTTCAATAAATGGCTACATTGTCATCTATCAGAAAAATGTGTTGAGGGAATCACAGAACTAAATATGCAGACCTCAGTGTATTGTTAAACCTGTTAGGACATGTGCAACTTTCTTTTCATCTTCTGAGAATTGCCTTTGCGCCTCCTTTTGCGCTGTGTTCTCATGTTTCCTACAGAGTGTTTCTCATGTTTCTCTCCCTGTAGGCTCGTCTGTCTCTTTACCTGTCAGTCCTCCTGCGGGAGAGCGAAGCCTCATATTCATCAAGTGTCTCTCGCCCTAAATCGGAGAAAAGACAGAATTACCTTTGGTTAGCAGACCCGAAACAACTGGAACAGTTTCAGTACAGATGGTTTACGCACAGCAGTGTGATTCATCTTGAACATGATGGTCGTTTAAGTCTTCCTAATGAAAAAAACTCGTGATTCAGCGATCAAGTCAAGCTGTTAACCTGCAGTCAGTGTGTAGTCAGTAGACTACAATAGCATTTTAGGTCCAGTTCAATGGTGGCTGCATAGAATTTAAATTGTATTATGGCTTTAAAAATGGCTACTTCAGTTGAGACGATTTTAATTTTTGTTTTGTTTTGCTGGACATATTTTATTTTATTTTTATTATCAGTTTTCCTCCCTTTTTAAAAATAATATTCATTTCAGAAATTGCAGGAACATATATTTCATAAAATATTTATTTCAGACTTATTTTCATTCTTTATTATGAAAAACTTAATTCTACGCAGAATGTTAACACCATCCTTCTCTAACATGATTGTTAAGATTTGATCTTACAAGCAGTTACAAATATATCATATTAAGCAGTGTTAAAAAAAAAGAAGTCCACAATAGCGTATTATAGTGTATTGCATATTGTTGTATCACACTGCACTGTATTGCATTTTGGCAGGGCTGGCTTTAAATGTATCACTGTGACAGCAAAATTGTAAACTGGATTCACACAAAATCTTGATTTTGCTCTGAAAACTTTCTTTGCATTTAAGAATCTGTCATTTCAAAATTATTTCTTTGCATCTTCTTCGATTTCAGTCCTCCCAGCTGTTGGTGTCACGTTTTTCTCCATCTCACCTTGTTTTGTTTCAGACTTGAAAGCACTTGTAGCAAATATTTCAAGGGAAAAGACAAGAGAAAACCAGGTTGATAGGTGCTAAGTGGAATACTTGGAAAAGCGTCGATTTATGACGATAATGCGGAGGAGAATTCAAGAGAGAATGAGGTCTGTTCTTACCAGGGCGAAAAGAGGAGGTTGTTATGACCATGTTACCATGGCGACAGCAGGTTTTTAGTGCTGCTTTTCTCATTCCCTTGATCACTGACTGTGCTAAAGATGAAGGTGTTTGCATGTGTGTGTTCATGTAATTTTTTTTGCTCTTATGTATCATTGTGTGTGTTTGTGTGTAACACAGACAGGGAGAGAGACGGGTAAAGGCTGACCTTTGTGGCATATTGATCTGTGCTGTGAACTGATATTGTTTGCATCAGTGCATTCTTGTTGTGTGTGTGTGTGTGTGTGTGTGTGTGTGTGTGTGTGCGTGTGTGTGTGTGTGTGTGTGTGTGCGCGCGCGTCTGTGGATGTGCGCGCGTCTGTGTGTGTGTGCGCACCAGTGTAATCATCCTGTCAGTCTAAATATATGTCTGATGACCTGATAATGGCAGTGCTTCCCATGTGGGCAGAACCGGTGTGTGAGTACATATAGACTTATGTGGTTTCATGTATTTGTAAATCTATGTGTTACTTTATTTACTCTGCTGTTAATGCAAGTGTGTGTGTGTGTGTGTGTGTGTGTGTGTGTGTGTGTGTGTGTGTGTGTGTGTGTGTGTGTGTGTGTGTGTGTGTGTGTGTGTGTATATGTATGTGTGTGTGTAACTGAGCAGAGTGTCTCTCTGAAAACAGGTATTGAGACTGAGACGAGGGAGTTATTGGAGAGGGTCACAAAAGGCAGAAACAAATCATTTTCTAGCAATCCCATCAAGACCTGAAAAAGTATCTAAGTGGAAATCCCGATAACAACAGAAAATAGAATCGGCTGTCGTTAAATCTTTAAGGGTGAGAAGGAAAGAGCAAGAGAGAGATAGAGAGGTGCTGAGCGGCGGGAGAGTGGAAAAAAGATGACAGGTGACGAAAATTGGAGAGAAAATTATTTCTGATTTCCTCAGCAGTGGTGAGGAGATTGAACAGGCAGCACAGCCGCCTAGATAGTGCCACACATACACAGGGGTGCATACACACACTTATCCACTCTTACTGTCACACTTTGTCAGTACTTTAATGTTGAGTGCTATGAGCAGGGCCTGGCTGCACTAATCATGAGATAAAGTGTTTTAATCGTGGAGCGGAATCACTCTTATCCTTTAATCTCTGTTATATGATTGGGAATGTAACTCTCAAAATGGGATGTTCTGGAGACCAGAAGTCTGTAACAGATTACAAGATATAAACAAAAAGCTGATTATAAACATAAAAGGTTTTGCCATACTGTTTAATCCGAGGTAGCTATCCCTTTTTATATCTGCAGTTGTATAAAACCAGTGGTTCCCAGCTTGTTAGATACATTTGATTGGTCACAAGATACAGAACAATTTCTTTGCTTCTTTTCATGAAAATTATTGAATAATTTTTCTTTTAAGTAGATATTGTTTTGTTTTAATGGGTCACAGGCAGAAAAGGTTAGGACTCACTATGTAAGATCATTGTGGACAGTGTCCATAATCAATCAGCAGGAGCACTCTATGGTAACTTTTTATATGATTTTTGCATCAATTTAATGAAGTAATCAAATTCATCAGGCATTTCATTTGCTGGATTATCCAAAAATACACATTTCTTGCGTGTTTATTTAATGTATTAACAAGGTCTCAATTGATTTTCACAATATTTTTTTTATCACACATACAATATATTGTTATTGTGATAAAAAGTTACATATACTGCTATAGAAGATTATCCATATCATCCACCCCTAACTACACACACGCACACACACACACACACACACACACACACACACACACACACACACACACACACACACACAAGCTTATATTGTACATTGCACTCACATATGTTTGGCTGTTCACATACACGTTCACACACACACACACACACACACACACACACACACACACACACACACACACACACACACACACACACACAAGCTTATATTGTACATTGCACTCACATATGTTTGGCTGTTCACATACACACGTTCACACACACACACACACACACACACACACACACACACACACACACACACACACACACACACACACACACACACACACACACACACACAGGATCTTACGCTAGAGTACTTTTGTCATAGTCAATTAGAGTCACCCAAGACAAAATGCTACCAAGATGAAGAGAATGTAACATGAAAAGAGAGAAGATTGGATTAGAAAAAAAGAAAGAAAGGAAGGAAGAAAGAAAAAAGAAAGAAAGACCTTGCATGCGTGCTCGCAGTGTGAGTGCCAGCATGCTGTACTTTAAATCTGGCCTACTTGGCACTGTAGCCTCTTGATGGATTAGACTTCCTACTTACTTGTCTTATTTTTCTTTTTTCTTTCTTTGTCTTATTTATCCTGTTTTTTGGGGACAGGCGCGATGTTTAATTCTTACCCTCTTTAGGCCCAGTGCTTCCCTTTGAAATGGAAACAACAAGCTCATTGGTATTCCTTACAGAGATGTGTAAGTGTGTGTAGAAGAAAGAGAGAGAGGGAGGTAGAGAGAGAACACTTGTAAGACTTTGAAGTTTGTTTTTGGGAGGTTGGAGTGATGTTGTAATTGATGCAGGGCATTTAGATGAAGTCAGTGCAGAAGTTGCTCGTCATTCACTTTCTGCAGTGGCTGCTCTATGATGACTGCACCCCGGAGAGACATTGTCCAGAAAATTCAAAAATTGGTTTCCATTTTGGTCTTCCGTATTCGCAAAGCAGAGGGAGCGGAGCAGTCACACCTAACAATAATCCAAATGAGAAGCAGAGCAATAATACATGGTGTGTTCAGGTGCAGTGGGGATTTTCTGTAATGACAACCATTCAAGATTACAGATTCACTGCTTCATATTATTTGGAGTAAATGCAGAGCACACACCATGTAGTAATTTTTTTTCTTGCATATAAGAAACATAGACAAAAGAATTACTCAGCAACTCACAGCTTAAGGAAGAGGTCCACCTTCACAGCATGCTGATTGTAGTTCAGGTATTTGTACACTTGGGGGCACTCTGACAGCAGCACTGATTTGGTTGACATTGCAAACCCGCAGCGAGAACACAGTAAAAAAAAAACTAGGGTTGATGGGAGGAAGAGAGGATATCAGAGGGGAGAATAAGAAATGATTTAAAGGAGAAAAATTAATGCAGGAAGGAAGGAAGGAAGAGGGAAAGTAAATAGGAGGGAAGAGAATAAAAGAGGTAGGAGATGAGCAAGGTCAAAATGTGTGTGAATGATGTCTGTTTATTTAGGTGTGGATGTGGATGTGTGCTGAGGGTGTGTGTGTATGAGTGTGTGTTTGTGTGTGTGTGTGTGTGTGTGTGTGTGTGTGTGTGTGTGTGTGTGTGTGTGTGTGTGTGTGTGTGTGTGTGTGTGTGTGTGCATTTGCCGTGCATGTTCATGACACGACTGAGTACACATGTTGAGGCAGGATGTGTGTGTGTGTGTGTGTGTGTGTGTGTGTGTGTTCGTGTGTGTGTGTGTGTGTGTGTGTGTGTGTGCGCATGTGTATTGGTGTGCCCATAGTCGCCATTGTGTACTCAGACCTAGATAGTATGTCTTTGTGTTGACCAGTTGACTGTGTGTCTGAGTCACAGCTTCAAAGGACTTGCTCCCTTTCTGTCGTACTCAAACCGATGAACTGGCCGTCTTTCCTCCATCAGTGTCTGCCTACTTTTTTCTCTCATTACTCTCCTGTCTGTGTCCACTCAGTCTCAACCAGAAGAAGTTTCCAGCTGGACAGCCAGGCCATCCATTAGCATTGGAACATATAATTATATAATCAACCAAAGATTAATTGATCGTAATTCATAATAATTAATTTAGAATTGCAAATAATGATTATTTTCATTATCGATTAATCTTCTAATTATTTACCTGATTAATCTTTAATTGTTTAGTCTTTAAAATGTCAGAAAATTATGAAGTGTACATCACAGTTTTCTCAAACACATGGTGCTGTGTCCGTATTGCTTGTTTTGTCTGACAGTCCAAAACCTCAAGAGATTCGGTTCATGATCTTAGTAAGCTAAGAAAACGAGAAAATATTCATATTTTAGAAGTTTGAACCACTGAATTTTTTTGCATTTTTGCTTGAAAAATGACAATTAAACAAACAATTATTTTAGAAAATGAAAAAAAAAAGGTTGATTTTCAAAATAATCTACTACTACTGATTAATCTACTATTCAGCTCTTAATCAAATGATCTGGGCAGTTGATTATCAAGTAATAATATTAAACATTTTCTGGCCATAAGATTGCATGTAGCTTTTTTTTCTTTTGCCATATCGTTATGAAAGAAACACGATTGTAGGTCGTTTTGATTTCCAAATACAATAAATAAAAAAAATCTCATGATAAAACCTCCTCTTTTTGACATTTTATACAGAATTAGTTAAGTTAGAAGACAGTGAAAATAGTTTTAAGAAGGTAAATTCGAGATTTACTATTCTTGGACATGGTTAAGAAACACTGAAAAAAGTTTGAACATTTACGATTCTGTGAAAACTGGGCAAACTTCATCTATTGAGGAAGCTGGTGTGATCAAAAGTTCCAGAACACCTATGATTACAATCAGTATTACTCACCACTGCGACTCGCCTCATTCAAAGATCCCATTTTAACTGAAGGTGACAAGGTGCCATAAACTTTTTACACAGTTGTATTAAAAACTCTAACAGTACCCTGGTATCTTTCTTCACTGCCCTTACTTTTCTCCTCTATCTTTGCTGTAAAATATCTTGCATCATTATTTTACATGTTAAAAGAACAAAAATTCTTATCTGATACTTCTGCACTCTTACACATTACCCTGGCAGTTTTGTGGACATGAATAATTCTCTCCTTAAGCTACGAAACAGATCTGACTATGATCTAACAAAATCAAAGGTGAAACTGAGCCCACTGACAGCCTAACACAGACTTTGGTACTGTAGGATGTTTGTTTGGGAGTTTATGTTCATATAAGTTGTACTGATGTGTATGCACTGTAATACCTGAGTAACATTTACCCCCTGAAAACATTATTTTATTATTCTCTTTTATAACTCCATTTAGTTCTGATCCACCATCTGTACTAAAGGGTCAAGGTTGCTCTTTGAGAGGATAAAGCTGCTACAAGTGTGTGTGTGTGTGTGTGTGTGTGTGTGTGTGTGTGTGTGCGCACACCAGGGTCAGTGCATTCACTGCTTCATTATGGAGAGGAAATTGTGGGTATAAATTGTTCTGTGATTTTTTTCACCTCAGGACGATAGGGTGCCATAGCAACAAATCAGAGTCAGTGTGGTTATTTCACACGCACACACACACACACACGCACACGCACACACACACACACACAGACACACTGTCATCGTCATGACCACTTGTAGCACTTATTCTGCCTGCTCAACACCGGCTCTTAGCAGATAGTCTCAATGGTGCAGTCTGATTGGTTGAACTGAGGAACCAATTAGATTAGAGAAATGAAGAGATAAAGCGGGCACAAAGGTAATAATAGAGCCAGACATTCTCCATTGTGATCTATCCTGTTATTACCAACGCACACACATGCAAAACACATGCAATACACAAATATCACATACATATATAAAGTTTGCATTCCCAGACATACATTACAAACTCAGATACACAAAGTGCACAGTGTTGTGTGGCACTGTTGTCGCCCACACCTCATTAGTTGTTAGGTAGTTTTGTGCAAAGCAAGTAAAAGTCAGAAAGAAGAAAGAACCAGGGAAAGAGGGTGGAAGAGAAAGTTTTGTTGGTCTGCTGCAGTGTTTCTCTGTCTCCTTTTTTCTCTCACTGCCCCTGTGTGACTTCTTTCCATCTATTATTTTTTGACTTTCTTTCTACAGCTGCTGTTGTTGCTGCAGTGTTTCCTTTTTCTACATTCCCATTCTTGTTCTCTTGCTCGCTCCCTCTCTAGGCTGCTCTCTCTGTGTTCTGTCTCTCTTTTAACCTTGCTCTAACTTCTTTTACCTCTTTCACAGCTGGAGATTTTCCACAGCACTTACTCACTTTCCATTTGGTGTTTGTGTGCGTGTGTGTGTGTGTGTGTGCGCGTGTGTTTTTTTTTCTTTGTAGCGTATGTCAGTGTGCATATATTCACATAACGACAACTGTGTGTCAGCTGTGACACCTTTTAGCTTTTTAGCTGACACTTCCATTACCATAGGCTACACTGACGATGACTGACAGGGTCAGGTTCCTCCCCTTCAACCTTTAACTTCCCATTAGCAGGTTTGCCGCCTTCCTTCCATCTCTCCGTCTCCTTCTTCATCTCACTATCTCTCTTTCACTTCCCTGTCCCTTGGATTTTATCACTAACTCCTCACATTGCCCGCTGTTTCCCACTCACCTCTGACATGAACGGCAATAACCAAATACTAAAGGAAGGAAATGTGTATGTGAGTCTGTGTACCTGTGTGTGTGTCTGAACATTGTTGAGCAGCACATCAGGAAGGAAGCAGTTAACAGGAGACAGGAGAAGAGCTCTCCTTCACACATAAACACAGACACAAACACACATTTTAATCCATTTAGTGATGTTCATAGTGGGTTTTTGGGATGTACATTTAACAATTTATTAACAATTTACTAACAATTACAATTGCAGACTCAATAGATTGCTGTAAAAATAACCCTTATTAATGAATTAGTAACATTTTATAACTGCAGACATGATTGCTTAGTGGAAAGTAAGACACCCATTTAGTAATGTCATTGGCAATGGGTCTAACCTTCCCATTATCCATCAAGTCTGCAGTTGTAAATGTTAATAAGTCCAGATGCTCTGCAGCCTAACCCAGCGGGTGCTCTGCAAAGTACCAGCTAAAAAGATGCAAGTGTAATACTGTAGAAGAACCAGGAAAAGGGATTTTCTCAACCAAGCATATAAATAGCTTCTAACAGATATATAAAGAATTAGTTAAATTATGAATTATTAATAATGCCATTAGTCAAACTGTATAAACCCTTAGTGGGTGCCAGACAAATATAAACACAAGTAGTCTGCACTCATAACCAACCTGTGAGACAGAATTGAATACATGTTTATAGGCTTTGTAACCTTAGTAACTGTAGTGAGAACAACCACCCTGCTGAAATCCACCAAAAGATAACACAGTGGGCTTGAATCAGAAACTCCCAGAATCTGCCAAATGGCCTTCTCACCTCTCAAAAAAGTGTCAGAATTAACGTTGGCCAGCCATGGAACCATCTTTCTCCAACCCGAAGAGGCCGATGTTTTGTCTTGATAATAAAAATAGCAGCGGGATGTGAACTACTTTGCGACCATCTGGGGTCACACTGGCTGTGAATCTCAGGAAAGGACCATATAAGGGAATCAGGGCTCATGGAACAGAGACAAAGACTTCAGTCAATAAACTGGAAATCATGACAATTAAAAACATAATTTTCCCTCTCTCTCTCTGTCTTACACACACACACACACACACACACACACACACACACACACACACACACACACACACACACACACACACACACACACACACACACACGCACACACACACACACACACACACAAGCAGCCCCATACTCCCTCTCTCTCTCTCACACCCTGACATAAGAAGATGGCCAGGCTGCTGTCCTAAATTGTAGCCACATTCCTGGAGTGACATAACATGAAATGCCTCCTTGGTTAAGCATGTGTCTGAATTAAAATCAATATAGCTGACCAACTATTCAATAATCTAGTAAATATTACTCAGCAAATGTTTTTGTGAAAATTGGTTCAACTCCCATGTCCCAATGATTTGAAATGGCCTAGTTATGAAACTCAAAATTTAATGCATAGTTTGCCGTGTGACCACTATGCCACCCAGTGACCATGGATAGGTATGTCTTTGAGACCCTGTTGTATGAATGTATAGTTATTAGACTAGACTGTAGGATTGTATTTTATGGTTAATCAAATTAGTTGTTCTTTAACTCCCGTTTATCTATTGACATCTTTTAACATTCTATTAACATGCTGCACTGTGATGGTCATTCAAATCATATACTTTCCTTAATATTCTATGTAATACACTCTAACAAACAGTTCACTGTTGATTGACAATAATGATCAGTTGAATTTTTTGATCTTTGCGTGTAAAACCTCAATTAAATTAATCTCCCTGGAGTATAGAAATGTCCAAATCAACTCAGCCAGACAGTTTGTAGACAACACTATGAAAGTAGGTAAATGCTGTAGTCTGCGATAAGAGGTGATGTCGCATAGTGCTCTGAATCATTAATTTTAAGTCCTGGAGAAGTTGATTATTCCCTCGGCATTGCACCGCTCTCTGGTAACCCTGATCCATACTTCGTTTTACTATAGCCAAACTAAATGATCACTTCATTTCGTCATTCCAAGATCAAATTTATCCATCCGTTTGATTCTGACCTCTTTGTTATGTGTTCATTATTAATACGTCATTTATTCAGGTAGACATTTAGCTATAAATAAATATCCTCATTTATCACCAAGTCGTAGTCTCGTGTATTCCTTTGAAGCAGAGACACAGATGAATTGAGAATTTACTACTCCTGATTATAAGACTGATTAATTTGCTTTATTTATTTTCCTTCAATCGAAGGTTGAGCCCCAATTTTCATTGAGTGCAAATTTAAATTCAAGTGTAGTATTTGCTATAGAAAACACTGTATCCCACCTCCAAAACAGTCATTTGCCTGCTGCTCTCATTTACAGAATCTGGTGTATTAACTGTAAGGTTGTTGCACAGGTTGATCATAGAAGAAACAACCTGGGAATGTTTGTAGATTCTTACAGATTAAGTATAACCATATGTTCCCAACCGACATGTCATCATCTCTATCATGTCTTGCTACCCAGTATAAAGTGATTTATACTCATATATCAGTTCACAATATGCAGCACGGAAAATGTTACAGATTTTTGATGCAATCATGAGTAGAGAAAATATCAGAAAGTCAAAGAGAAAAAGTTGGGAATTACCTGTAATCTGGCTTTAACTGTAAAAATGATGATCATGCTCTCATCAGTTGCACAGTTCTTAAATATCTTGTTAGACAAAGTGATCGTCAATGGGAAGACACCGTTTTTCCAGTGGGTTTAATCCAGTGCAGAATTGTTATTGTTGGTGTAAATCCACTTGAAGCCTCTGTGCATCAGCAGCCAGTGACAGAGACCCTCAAATGGATCAAAGGATCAATTTTGATGTCCTTTGAAACAAATACAGTTTCAGAGTCATTCCTTGCCCAGTCCAGGGTCACTCCAGTTCTCACACCGAGGTCACCCTAGTCATGACAGTCTGATCAAAGAACAAAGCCAGATGAGAATATGTAAATTTTGCTGCTGGAAGCCCAGGAAAGCTGGCTCCTTCTCTTTTGGCAGGCCTCATGTCCAAAAAACAGATAATCTCTCTCAAGCTCGGTGGCAGTTTTATCATTATTACTCCACACACTCAGAAAATTTACAGCCTCGTAGCATCACAGATCCACTCTGCATTTTGTACCCTGAACCTTCCCTTTGAGTGTTTAAGCACTTATAAGTACTTACCTGGCAAACAGGCTTGTTACTCAGCTTACTCTAAACTTTAAAACGTAAATGGACATTGGAAAAAAATAGCTTTATTTCAGACAGGCCGAATAGCCTCCAATTTCATCAGCAATGTTAGCAATGAGCCATTAATCAGGTCCATCTTAGAATCAAACTCAGAAATTATACAATTAACCCGCTGTTTCCCTCGAAATGCGAGGTGAAATTTATGTCCCAGATAAATATATGTCTCACATAAACCTCACAAATGCAGATAAATACAATTTGAGTTAATGGTGAATTAGCTCAAAGTGTCCCCTAAACACACACACTCACAATTATTAACAGACATATAGGGGTAGTGCTATTGCATTGCTTAACTGGCAGGGTTTCTAAACAGCAGTGGGCTGTACAGAGATTTCTATAGAGCATTAAGGTCTCCTCTTTATCAATTTCCTCATTCTCTCATCCGCCCCTACTCCCTTCTCGATGCTGCGTGAGATGGACTATAGTTAGGAGACAGTGCGTGTTGGTATGGAAACTGGCTTATAAACTGTTCAGGTTGCCAACGTCCTAACTCGCATAGCAACCACCTACCAGCCTCTCAAAATGTTGACGTGAAGCATCTTTGTAATTTCTGATGAATAGAAGCCAAAAAGGTTTATTATTTTTTTTGGTGTGTGGATATTCTGATGGTCACGACACAATCTGTAGATGCTTTAGCAGTGGCATGCATAAGGGAAAGAGTTTTTACAGAAAGAGTTTAATTTTTAAGGACACATTTCAACTATTTGTATGCAATGACATCCGCACACCTACATTAAAATTTGGTGGTGTGGAAATGAAGTACATTCTGCAGTGAGTCTTACAAAATACTTTTCAGATCATTTGATCAGCTGAATCTGAATTTTAAAACACAAAATGGATACCTGCCACTTAAGAATACAAGCCTTCAAATGTCCTGCAGTTGGAGCAAATTTGCAGCAGTGGGATCCAGGCTGCAGTTTCCTTCAGAAAATAAAAGTATTTTTTCCTCATGAAGAAAAATTTCCATCTTTTTGATGCAGTTTGCAACAACATATCTTTTTAATTTTATATATGAAGTTGTCAATAGGCGCAGTAAATAGTTTTAAAACCCATACAATACATGTTTCACCTTGTTGTCAAAGGGCATAAAAATTGCATTTAAAAATGGTTTGTTCAGTAAACTGCATCCCATTGGTAGTGTTATTGAAGCTTGTTGCATTCAAATTCATTGTTTCAAAGTGCTGTGCCTTACTGAGTAGAGTCAGGTTAACAAACACATAGCACTGTTGAAATAGGTTATCAATGCAAACAGTGGAGCTTGCTGTTAAGTGTGTGTGTGTGTGATCGACTTTCCAAAGTAGGGCGTGTCATTGTCACTTTCCTGCTGTTGTTTTACTGCTCATGTTGTTTAAGGAAATTAGTTATGAGCAACAATAAGGTTAGGTAATACTCACACACATAAACTCAGACACACACCATCATACACCATGTGGTGATCCCTTTAATCCAAGGCACTTTACAGTTCTGTGAGTGCATAGAGTTTCAGCATTGTTGGCCCTTGCAGGAATCACACCAGTACCATGTTATTTTTCAGCTTCACGCCGACCTGTAGACTTACAGTACATACTTACAGACTGATTAAATAACAGCACAGTGCTCTCTCATACTGTTCTATATGAATGCACTTTATGTTCTGTATGAAATGGAAACACAGTAGATAAATAGATTTCAGCAAAATTATTAAATACAATGTTTGAAACAAGTATTAAACCAATACTGTATGAAACATTTTGGATAACAAATTATGTTTATTTTGATTATTATTAATTAATTTATCTGTCAGTTACTTTCTGTAGATGAATGTATTAATTGTTTAGTTTATACAGTATATTTTCACAAAAATGAACAAATTTTTCATCACAATTTACCAGAGCCTAGTGTGACACATGTTTTGATTTATCTGACCAACTATTCTTTGCTAACTCGTTCAGGTTAATGTACAGTGTTAGTTGAATGAATTAGGATTCACTTCAAGAGTGTCTTCACCAAACGTTCAGCAGAGTGCCTTATACTCATCTCCAATCTAACATATCGATCTGCCACAAAATTAAAACCAGTTGCTGGTTTTAATGTTGTGTTTCATAGGTGTATACTCCCACTGCAGCCAAGGCCATTTACCATTACCATTTGCCCTCTTTTTTCTTCTGGTTCTTCACACAGCAGAAACATTTTTGCCCAAATCACATTGCTCATCAACCTGAGCACATTTGTGAAGTGGCCACAATGGGAACCACTATTGTCCCACAGAAGAGGCTGTCAGTGGATTTGCAGATCCCTTTCATGCTGTGAGGGACTTGCAATGAAAGAGACACTACTATGAAATGTTCTCAAAATTTTTCATGTCATGGAGGATTGGTGTTAGAGAATGCTGCTGATGGTCTTGATTTTAGCAATGAAAAATAAAGAATGAAATGTCAATATGTCTTTGGAGTGGTGCGTGAAAGGTTTTTCTATCAAGATCAGCCTGTAATCAGTGAGTGTGATCACATGAGTACAGTGACCAAATATGTACTTAAACTTCCATGAAAACTGTTTTTTATATTTTTTTTTAATTCTGCCCTTTTTCAACGGCTCAGTTAGATCAGCAGGCAGAAAACTGGTTGTGTGGGGGATGAGAGAGGCTACTGTTCAATTTACACCTGTGTATGTGTGTGTGTGCGCGTGTGTGTGTACGTGGGTGTGTGTGTGTGTGTGTGTGTGCAGCAGGATGCCGTTAATATAGCTCCACCATTATGTAGATTAGCCCTATTCCCCTGAGTGCAGCTTCACCATTTAGAGCTTTCAATCACTCTGCTGTTTTATGGGAGTCACACACACACACACACACACACACTCACACACATAATCACATACATAAGACCGCATCATAGCCAACAGCCAAACTGTCCTTATGTGTGTGAGTGTGAAAGAACAACTGTGTGATCAGAGGGTTGGTATGTTGATTGCATTTGAGCATCAACAACAGTCCCAGTTTTAATCACAAACTTAGGATCAATACTCTTTTCAGCTGATCTATGCAGCAGTAATGTTCTGAAGGACTGTGTGTGTGTGTGTGTGTGTGTGTGTGTGTGTGTGTGTGTGTGTGTGTGTGTGTGTGTGTGTGTGTGTGTGTGTGTGTGTGTGTGTGTGTGTGTGTGTGTGTGTGTGTGTGTGTGTGTGTGTGTGTGTGTGTGTGTGTGTTTCTGTGTTTAAATGGAAATCTAGATCACAGAGTCCACAGCAGATGAGGAGAGACAGTCTTTGAGGAGAATTTGCTTTGAACTCACCCATTTTCAGGTGTGTGTTTGCAATTATGCCTGCTTGTGTGTTTTCCTGAGTACATGTAAGGGCCTGTTCTCCTACCTGAGTGTGTGTGTTCATGTGAGCTCTATCCATGGGAGACACAGTACAGAATTGATAATATGAACTTGCTGAAGTTCTGATTATCTCTGTGTCATGCTGCTGGTAGCCAACAATGGTCTACAGAGTCTGTGGTTCTCCTGTACTGGACTCACGTTTCACTGTTATAGCAGAACACTGACCTCAACATGACTCCACGACCCAAGGATCAACCTCTGACTAGCTGCCCTGTGACCTCTCACCCTTTCCCTCTTCGTATAAAAGGATTTATAAGGCTTTGTGGTTTTTAAATTTATTGTTATGGTGAAATTATAGAAAATATGTGTTTGGCTGTGATAAGCACATCACAGCTTAAGACGTGCATCGGAGCAAGATTATATAGAATATATATGTGACATTACAGTACATGGTATAAACATGTTATAATATGTTAAAAGTGCTTAATTAAAACCCTGATCAAATATGATTTTGTATGAGTGCTTAAAGCTCTCCAGTTGTCAAATATCCATCATTTATTTCAGGCAATTCAGCCTCCAGCTAACACATCACAACAGCACTTGGATTTGATTGAAAAATGCCCTTTTAAGAACAACTTTTGGAAATTATACGGAACTGTAGTCTTATCTTGAGCCGCAATGCATTATAAAACCCTCATAAATAATAACAATAACAATAACAAATAAGAATAACACAATTTTAATTCATAAGAATGAACAGCGCAGTGTTCACTTTACGCTGCTGCTTAAGAAATATATTTTCTGTCTGATATGACATGACATTGTGTGTGTAAGTGTGTATAGCTGCTGGCAAGCTTGTTTTTAGCAAATAACTGAGGTTGGCTGTCACATTGATGGACTACATTAAACAGTCCTATGCAACTTGTTGTATGGCTTCATGCTAAATGTGCCATCACTCTAACGTCACCTCAGAGAGTCGGCTGTCAGAGGCATACAGGATGCTTCCTGCAGCAGATTGGGGCTGATATGATAAATCTGCTATCTGATTAAATGTATAGAGCGGTGTCGGCGGAGATAAATCTTTTAAATCATTGATGCGTTATAAATATGCATTGTGTGTGGCTGTGTTTCCATTAGGCTGGTTGTAGGGCTAAATCAGGTTTTATCCAGTCATAGATTTTCAGGATTTATTTTCCTGAAATTTGTTGGGTTTTATTTTGAATTAAGGAAAATTTACTGTAGCAAACACTGTAGTTTAAAATTATTTACTTATTTTGCATATTTTCTATTACTTTGAGGGTATATATATACTCTGGGGTTTAATTTCCACTTTCTGCCCATTTTCTATTGTGTGAAGTATTTTACAAACTGTGCATCACACAAGAGGACCTAATTTACTGTAAACTATCATAAACATAAAAACAGAACAATCTCAACTTAAGGTCCATTTATTAGCTGTTCTTGAGCTGTTGATCATATTGTATCAAATTTTTGAGCTATTTGGAACAAGAAATCCTTAAAGTGGTCAGAAAAAAAATGGATATGTCAAGATCTACGATTCCCATACAAATAGGTAAACTTTATCTACCAATGAAGATCATGTGATATGACTGAAAGCTCCAGGGCATCTAATAAATGGATCTCGGAATGAGATTGTTTTATGAGCAACAAAATAGGTCGTTCGGTATTGCCCTCCAAAACAGCAAAAAAATTTCATAACATTTTCTCATCTATCATCTCTATCGTTCGGTTATGTTTAGGCCATTAATATTACGAGATTAAAATCATGGTAAGAAGAAACCCAAGTTGCCTGGTGATAAGAGACAGGATGCAAACAGCAGCCTGCAGACACCAATGCTGATTGTTCATTGAATGGGCTGTTGATAGGATGCAAACGGCAATATCAGACACATTTTACACATTTAGCAGTTTTGCACCAGTATAACAACACCACTGTTTTCCCAATGTCACAGTCACAATTTGCATAACCAGTGGTGTCTCTTCTGTGGTAAGGACAGACTCCAAAATCTGTGAAAATCAGTTTAATTATCTGTTTTTTAATTATTATTATTTTTTGATGAAAATCAGTAAATTACAAAAGCGATGAGCTTTACTCTAAATATTTGCAATTGGGTTCATTATTCCACTGCTTCCCATGTGGTCGAAGTAGGTCCACCCTGTATTGTACCTGTAGTATAGTGTTTTTATGCGTATGTATCCTGCCGGTGTACACACTGACAATGGAAAAGTGAAACATGGGGAGGGCTGAGGAAGGCAGTAAGACCCAGAGGAGGAGCAGAGAGAGAGCGAG
Organism: Xiphias gladius; assembly: GCF_016859285.1. Taxonomy (NCBI): domain Eukaryota; kingdom Metazoa; phylum Chordata; class Actinopteri; order Istiophoriformes; family Xiphiidae; genus Xiphias; species Xiphias gladius. The sequence goes on along the minus strand of NC_053406.1, from coordinate 11,921,590 downwards.
AAAGAGAGAGAGGTGGGAGGAGAGGAGGAGGGACTGTGGGTTCACTCTCAGCTCTATGCGTTGCAGCTTGTGGTGTTAGCGCGCCAGAGTGTGTCTCAGATTGCCGGCGAGTGTGTGTGCATCGGTGCATTGCTGTGTGTGTGAATGTGTGTGTGACTCCAGTGCTCTCTCTGCATACGACAGGTGGAGATGACATGACTGCGCTCGAGAGGAAGAAAGGGAAGGACCTGTAAGGACTTCACACACTCACACACAGACACACACACACACGGAAACACACTTACCTTTTCCCCAACATTCCCTCACACGCACCTTTAAATTCCTGCACTCCTCAGTTCAGGAAAAAGATAAGTTCATGAGTGTGTGTGATTGTGTGTGTTTGTGTGTGTGTGTGTGTGTGTGTGTTTGTGAGAGAGAGACTGTAACAGCTGACACATGTGTGCACAGCAGAAAACTCAAACAGACAAACACAGACTCAAACACAGGTCCTGTCTGTTGTTTTTGATGCCTGCAGACGCGGTCAGCAAGTGTTTTTGCGTCCAGAGGAGAGTTCAGCTCCAGCTCTGACTACCAGACAGTCCACCACGTTGTCCGAACAACTCCAGGTAGGATTTACTTCTTTTCTATTCTCTTGTCTTCTCTCCTCTCTTGTCAACGGTTTCTGAAAAACAGGATGCTATATGCTTCACGCCCTCTGCACTCATGTCTCTTCCTTCTTCCTTTCAATTTTTTTTGTCATCCTCTTTTGTCCACTCTGTAAGAACCACAGGTAGACTGTGGCACATCCACCTCAGTATACTCTACTCTCCTGGTTTTTCCTTAAGTCTCGAAATCTGTTTTAAGGGAGAAATTTATTTTTTTTAAAAGACTCTTGCATTGTTCTGTTAGTCCCTTGTTCTCCTTCTTTCTTTCCCTTACACATATACAAACAGACACACACAACTCTGTCTTCTTCGCTGCCTGTAGTTATTACCTTACCTTTGTTGCTTTTTTTTTTGAACTATGAACTTTTGTCTGAATGAGGTAAGTGTCAACTCCTGTTGCTGCAGCTTTTTGTCTCTCTCTGTTGATTGAGTCGGTAATATACTTCTCACTTGCCTGGGGGTTCTCTGTGTGTGTATGTACAAACACACAGCCTCTGTGTGTGTGCTTGTGTGTGTGAGGGCTCAGATAAAAGACGGAAAGATAAAACATAAAACCCCCAGAAACATGAAAGGGAGGAAATTAAAGACAGTGGCATTTTTTTTTAAGTGCTGGATGAGTGCTTGTGCACAACTGTCTCTGTTTGCATGGTACATGCTTGTTTTTGTGTGTATGTGTGTATGTTTTAGGTTACTGCGTTTTTCAGTTTAGATGATGCAATTTGTTCCTGTGGTCCCTAGAGCAGTAAACCTAGTTTGGTTTTTGGTTTTTGTTTTTTTGTTTTTCGTGTTTGTATGATTTGTGACACATAATATCTGAAATTTAAAATTTAAAATGTGTGTGTGTATGTGTGTGTGTGTGTTTGTGTGTATGTGTTTGTGCACGGTGTGAGTAAAGGGGTATTTGTGCGTGCGTTTGTGCTTTATATTGCACAGGGATTTAATGTTGTTGGCAGCGAAATAGAAAAAATGTTTGATTGGCTGCCAGTGTCGACATGTTCTGCTCAGATCCAATTACCTAGACAGATACACACTCACAAAGATGCAGGCACATGTGCACACACACACACACTGATGACAGACAACCCCCCACATACACATATTTGGCCATTCATACATGGAAAGAGATGAACAACTACGTAAACTGTATTCTCTACCAAGTATTACTTACTCATTCATTAATGTCAGTTTGTTGCAGTCTAAAGATCAATTATAAACAAAGGCATACATAGGGCATATACTCTGTGTGTGTGTGTGTGTGTGTGTGTGTGTGTGTGTGTGTGTGTGTGTGTGTGTGTGTGTGTGTGTGCGCGCGTCTCGGTGTGTGTATGTGTTTTTGTTTGTGTGTATCTCAATAGATTCATCAACTTAAGTCCAATCCTTGACATTTTCCCACATGCTCTCCCATAATTGAGTTGTGAGTAACTGGAATGGCATATTTATGGTTTATTTATTAAACCTTTATTTATAGAGTCCTGTGTGTATGCATGTGTGTGTGTTATCTGTTATTACAGTGCTAATGCACTTCTGAGTCAGCCCTCCGCATGCGCATTTCCTCAGTCAGTCAGTTACGTTGCTGAAAGTCTTGTCCAACTGCATTCCTCGCAGCCATAGCCTGTGTGTGTTTGTCAACAGTTTGAGCCACTGGCTCAATGCTGAAGTGTCACCAGTACTGTAATACTGTCTGTGATTTGGTCGCTGGTGAATGTGCAGTCCGTGCAGCCCCACCTTAAGGAACAGCATTAAATACAGCACTGAAATACATTTGTTTCAGTCCCTGAGGTCCGTTTAGACGGTTATTTTTTTTAAATTCTTAAATTTTTCTTGATCAGAGCGGTTTTGCAGTTTGCCTCTCTTTTGGTGACATCGTGACTTGCTTGCTTACTTGTACCTTTACATGTATGCTATCGTGCTTTGTACAGTAAAAGTGCTGTATATATGTATGTGTGGGTGTGTGTTCATTTGTGCATGCGCGTGAACCAATGAGGCAGCAAAAGCAGCAGGTTAATCTCTTCTCAGTCTGAAGCAGAACAGATGTGAGGATTAATTTGTCAGTGAATCGGGCTGGTGCTTATGTGCTTTTGTGTTTGTGAGGGAGAGAGTTCTACAAAAATTTTACAAAATAAGGGTTTGTGTGGATCCTATGTATATATTTCTTAAACTCTGGGTGTTTAAGAAATATGTACATGTCTGGGTGTCTTTGTGCCAATTCAAATGTATGTTTATGTATCATAACTGTCCGTATTCACACATACTGTGCTTCAGTCTGAACGCCCACTGATGCAATGTATGTGCCTGTACTGTTTGTGTCTTATAACAAGTCTGTGCACCTTTTTTTTTTTAAATAAAACCAGAAGCCACACTTGGGGACAGGTGTTTGTTTTTTCGCCAGTCCTGATCCCCCCTTCCTCCAGCTCCTTGACAATTATCTGCACCTGTCATCCTCATCACATTGTCATTTAGTTGCACAGATATCTCTGCATTTTCTTCATTTTGCAAAAAATGATGTGTTAAAAGCAATGGGAAATTCAGGGCTGAATGTGGAACTTAACAAACCCAAATGTATGGTACACACGAGTGTGTATGTGTGTGGGGTTTTGTCTGTGTGTCCTGGAACTCTGTACGGTAGCGCCCCAGATAGATTGACCTTAATGACATGAAAGCGTTGCTATTTGACGGTGTGGGTTTAGCCTACTAAAGTTTTCACTTTATAGCTTCATAAGTTTCAGTTTCGGGACAGAAGGGAGGCTCTGTGCTCTGACCTCACTGCAGGAAAATGAAAAGAGAATTTTCTTATGGGAAATAAAACAAGTGGCACATTGTGTTGACTTTTGCGTTAGCTGTACGTACATTAGTGTGTGTCTGCTCGTCCACATGTGCATGCCTGTCTTTGTGATGGAATTGTTATTCAGATCTGACTACAAAGTTATGATATTATGATGCCAGAACACTGTTTCACTTGTTGGTCTGCATACAGTCATAGCACTTAGGGCGATTCATGTTATTTCTTGCTCTCATAGTAATGCTCTACCTCTTTTTCTTTAGACTGTATACAAGCTGTGCATGTTTACCTTTTAGCTTTTATGTCGTCTGATATAGATTTACGTGAGCAGGTATGTGTTGATTGTCTTGCTCAAGGGCAAAACAACATGCAGCCGAGCTATCGATGTAGCTACTAACAGACTGATGAGTCAAAAATATATTTTCTTACCCATTTATTATAAACCATTTTACACTCAGCCAGTCAACTCACATACGGAATAAGATTTAGCAATTAAGAATTAATGTAAATAGACTATCCAGATAAAAACATTTCGCCCTCAAGTTCTGATGCCTTCATTTTACCTTTGTGTGAAACCGTCGGTGTTTCTGTCTTCTTGTCTACTCTCCTTTTATCCTTAATGTGGGTACCATCGGTCTGATATGGAGCAGTAAGCAGCAAATACAGAGCTTGATATTCAGCACATTTAGTCGAGCAATCAAGCACTCACAGCAGTGAAGCCCATTGTAGGAGAGCAATCGACGCTTAAGATTGAAACAAACTATCTATGTAGGTAGGCCAGTATACTGCTGTACTGTATGTGAAGTGATGGAGGAGCCAAGACAAGGAAAAAGGATTTCACACCACCAGATAACCATTGTATAAGATGACCCTCAACACCTGCAGGAGCGGTGTTCTCTCCGACGACTCAAGTGGACCGAGACAGAGTAGTAACAATAAGTTGAGAGACCTCAATCAAACTTGAAACCAAAAACCTGCTAATGAAATGCCATAAAAACAAAGTCTTTAAACTGTTTTAAAGACTTTCTCCACAGTTCTGGTGAGCATATATAACCAAGGAGGGTGACAGGAAAGAAGACAAGATAACATACTTTGCATAATAGCAACATCATTTACATGCAACAAAATATCTTATGGAGTGCAAAGTGGACCACATCTGTATGAAGACAATTCAGTTTTCCTTGCTTAAGCTGTAGTAGTATTGTTGTAATATAGAGCTCCAAATCCTCTCATTCATGCAGTTAATACTCAACAATAGTGCGCTCCTCCTGGTTTTATTGCATTGATCCTTGGTGGCTTGAATTAAACTACTGGAAGTGAGATCCATAACGTTCTACAATTCCCAACTCTTCGATTACAAGCCCTGAGGGACTCGATGATAACAGGTAAGGCGTGACATGCATGAGTAGTGGCTGCAGCAGTGGAGAATGTGCAGTGAGTTGACAGCTTAAATCAATCGCCCCGTTGGTGATGGCAGTAGGCAAGCTTGGTTGGTGCATCAGCTGATCCAGTGCACAGCGCTCTTTGAGTGATATATGTGAACTAGCCTGGGGACTTTGTGTCATTTTTTATATTTGATCTGGAAATCTACAGTAATATGTCCAGACATTTAGTTTATATTGCAGCATTAATTTACTGAATATGCCATATGCCAAGCATTATATATTCAGTACAAATAATTGGTTTATGTTTCTTTGTATGTGTCTTTTAATTAATACAGGTGAATTCATATCTGATTCAGCCAGGTTGGCTATGATCACAAGTAGGTTAATACACATAAACACCATTTTCTAATCTAAGAAAGTGCTTACACAAATCTCTTGTGTATGTTTCTCCTTTAAATTTAGGGGTCGCTCATTTGGTTCTGCATTTGATCATGCAGAGCACAGACCAGACATTAAAGTACCACCCACCTGTGCTATGTATCACGAAAACAAACCCTCCCCTATGCAGCAAACTAGTGCCAATTCCAAGGCTCTGACAGAGGAGACAGACAAGATGGGCATCCGACAGTAAACACGATGCATCAATAATAATCTGTTGAATAAAAGACTACCAGGCAGTCAGTAGATATCCGCCGTTATGTGAAGCATAAGCTTTCTGGACCTGTTATAGTTTAGCACAACATGCTTTTTTCACAGGATATCCCACTGTAAAACAACATTGTATTGCTTTAAATGTTTTGTGCAAGTTTCAGTTTAAGGTTCACAACATCAATTTACAACAGTCAGGTTTTTTTAATGTAGAAAGATCAAAGCCTTACTCTTGCCGCAGCCCACATGAGTTTACCTGCTGTCGTCCTGGTTAGGATATATTTATTTGTATTTTTGCCGTCCTACTGTAGTGTACAGTGTAAGGGACTCAAGTGTAAAGGCTTTTCAGTTTAGTGATTTTTGCAGTATACAAATGTACAACATCAAAGAGGTATCAGGTCTTAGTCTTAGTCTTAGTATTAGTCATGAGCAGTGGTGGAAGAAGTACTCAGATCTTTAACTTAAATACCAATGTAAACAATGTAAAAATACTCCAATGCAAGTTAAAGTCTTGCATTCAAAATCCTAGGTCATTTAGCCCCGTGATCCCCAACCAAGTGTCGGGCCCCTCCAAAGGGTCACTAGATAATTCTGGGCAGTTGTGAGATGATGAATGGGACAGAAAATAAGCTCTGCTGCACAAATTTGTATTTTTTTTTTTTAAACTTTTCTCTTATCTGTCCTTTTCGTTTTGGGAATCAGTTATTTAACTGAAACCATCTGAGAAGTTTAGACTGAATACATGACAAGAACCCTTTTTTGTAAATGGTTACAAACCAGAAAGTTTGGGAACAACTTGTTTAATCTCTAATAGTACAGTGTCATATGTGTTTAATTTAAAATCTCAGTCTTTAAAGTAACTAGTAGCTATAGCTGGTGATAGATGAACGTAGTGGAGTGAAAAAAGGGCAATATTTACCCCTGAAATGTAGTGGAGTATAAAGTATAAAGTAGCATGAAATGGAACTACCCAAGTAAAGTACAAGTACCTAAAAATTTTACTTAAGTACAGTAGGCCTACTTGAGTAAATGTACATGGTTACCTTCCTCGTATCAGTATTCCTTTACTGTCTGCTCTAGCTAGACCAAATCAAGCAACTATTGCAAACAAAATACTGTATTGTGTTTTGATCTGAGTGGACTTAAAATAACCTTTAAATTTAACTACAGCTTTAAGCAGTAATTATATGATAAAGAGTATGATTAAGTTATTTGTAACTGAAGAATATTGAAGATCTTTTCTGCTGCTTCTGAATTCCATAACAATTAAGCAAAAAGCCTTTTGACTCTAGAAACTGTATCTCCAGTCAGTGTGGAGTTTGGGAAACATTTCCAGACTTCCTCTGTTTTTCTGTTACTTAATGATGGTTGTTTGGAACCTTTCCTATAATGAAAAACGCTATCTGCTCCAAACTTTGTGTCATATTGGGCTAAAATATAGATCTTTTGTTTATTTGATCCTTTCTCCTGCTGTGGTGGCATTTCTCCTGTTGCAGGGCTCGCAGCAGCTGAATGATGCAAATCCAAACACAGGGGAGAGAGTGGTCTGCATTGTAGGTGTACAGCAGAGTGGCATTATGTGCTGTAGGGTTCAAAGCAAGAAGTGGGGAGAAATTTACGCAAGCAGAGAGTACTGGGCTTCGCCTGATACGGCACTTTGAATCACGTATTCTGATGAATGACCACTGACACAAGGGCACCTTCACTTCACAACAACTCTCTGAGAATGCTGGATATATACGTGCGTGTGTGTGTGTCAGAGTTAGTGTTTTTTCTTTGATAAATGGACTGTATTATTCAGTGCTGCTGAATTTTATCTCAAGTGGATTCCTGCAGGGTATTGAGCAAGCTCTTTCTCACTCTCAGTGTGTGTGTGTGTGTGTGTGTGTGTGTGTGTGTGTGTGTGTGTGTGTGTGTGTTTTTGCATGCACATACTTACACAGTCCACTACCCCAAGTGCACCCATCTGCAGGTAAATAGAAAGTATGGTTGTATATTTGCGGGTGTGCGAGCTCCATGCTGACTTGCTAAACTCCAAAGGGTATGAGTAGGCATTTGAGTGCTCTTCATTCATTCGGACAGATAACTAATAATCACGACACATTCATTAGCTCTGGTAATATAATTAAAAACAAGGCAAGAGAGCGCAATAGCTCACAGGAACTGCAGATACAAAGCACATAGTGTTGCAGTGGGTTATTTTTTTGAATCAGGTTCTTAATTGTTTGTTGCAGTTTACATGCTTGTTACAGTAATACGATACAATACAAGGGTGGTTCGCCACACAGCTCCTCCTGCCCACATGTTGATAGGTCCTTGGCAGGACACAGAACCCCAAATTGCTGCAGATGAATAAACCATAGTTTATGGTAACAGAAAAATATCAATTCTTTTTTCACACCTTTTCTCCAGTTTGGAATCCCTATTCACTGCAGCCTTTATCATTGGTAACTATACCTTTGGTGAGTGCTGGTTTTGAACCTGTGAACATTGCTAATTGTGTCCGTTGGGTCACATAACCAAGCCAGAGGTTGTGCTTTCTGGAGAAACTATGGGTTTCTTTGTGTAAGCAACAATTTTGCTGCTGTACGAACCATACATTTTAAAAAGCATATCTCTCCCTGTGTAAATTTTCCTCGCACCGTCTCACCTATGCTCTTACAGTAGTAGAACAGCTGGAGCAGAACTGTAATTTTTTAATTGCAAAATATTGCTTTACAAATGCAGACCATGGTAACAATTACACATAATGTAAAAACTTCATCACACTTCATATTTTGTAATGTTGATGTGCAGCTCATGCCCCAATGGACATGACACTTATCCAGATGTTTGAATTAATTTCAGCCATGATCCACACAGAAGACATGTAATACAGACTGCATCTCACTATCTCGGACTTGTGACTTCATTAAACTCTCAAGCTTTATAAAGAACTAATATAACTAGGCAACACAGATGCACATTAAATCATGTTTATACAGCTGCAAGCTATATTTCTTTGGTAGCTTAGGAGAAATTTGACAACATTTCCAGAACCGAAGAACCTGTTTTTGTTGTTTTCTACTTTGAAAATTGCAAGCAAAGATCAATGAAAGTCCAAGAAGTGTTTGTCCAGTAATTTGCTGAAAGTTTTATTGGTATGTCTACGTGAAGGAGAAATGATCTATTCATGTCATGTACAGCTTACTTTACAGTAAATGATGTCTGTCACAAGATAAGTCATGTATGGCCCTGCCAGAATAAAATAAGTGAAATTATGAGGTGGTTTTGTCGGGCTAGAAGGCACGTGCAAGCCTTCAAGCTAAACAGAAGAAAGAAATCACTGATGAGTCACCATTCAACTCGCGTAGGTGGACGGAGTTAAAAGAAGTTCTTCTTCTGAAACTATTTCTTAAAGTGATCCTCCATCCAAAATCAAATCAGTCATGGTCAACTTGAAATGAGGTTACAATAAATTCCAATGGTGACAAATATTAAGCCAATGTCCTATGTGACTGTCATTATATCAGACATACATCTACATATAAACCTACAGACAAAAGTTTTGTCAGTCCCTTTTTTGCTAATGCAGTATTCCCTATGTGATAAAAATGAGGCTCCTCCTTTTCAGGTCAAAGTAAGCATTTTATGTCCTCACACACATTATGTTTCCTGCTAACAAAGGACACTGCTCATCTTCGGTACTGTAAAGTTAGATACTCTTGCAATGAGTGGAGTTTTAAAAAAACTTTTCTTATAGAAAAGTTAAGAAAGTGGGGAGAAAAATGAAAATAAGTTGCTTGTAAATAGCCCTATCATTAGGGAACCCTATAGGGAGTTCAGTTGCGATTTTTAACATTTATGAATTATTGTTATTTTGAATAATAGTGACATAATAGTGTGCACACAATGGACATTCTTTTATGTTGTGGGAATGTGAGGGACACTTTGTAGTTCAGAAAAATTACATTTACTCAAATACAATTTAAAAGTAAATGGAGTTCACCAAGTTGCAAATATGAAACATTTATAGACGCAGGACTATAGTACCTATATAAACATATATTTCACCTTTCTGTCTCATTCCCATTGACTGTGTAGTGTTAATTTTGTTAAAAAAAAACTATGACTAAATATGTCCGTCAATTACCTAGTTTTTCCATGAGTAAGTAGCTGACGAGATGGCACTGATATCATTAAACAGTAACTGTGACTATATAAACATGCAATATTGTAGAGGAAAAAATATGAGACTAAATGTAGTTTAAAATATAAAAACTTTACCAGAATCTCTCTATATTTTCATTGATGAAAAAAAGAGGAGACGAAATTACACAGAGCATTTTTTCAAACAATTACATAATCGAAAAGTCCTTCTTTGAATAGCTGCGATGTGCATTTCTCTTCCTGCACGCTCGGATCATCTTTCTGGTGATTCACCAATGAACTCACTGCTAACAGTGCAAGACTGGACCTAGCTATGATCAGATAAATGGTGAAGGGAAAAGAACGTGATGGCAGAAATTGAGGTAACCTAATGTTAAGATGTTAAGTAACATTACTTTACTTTTGAAGCCATGTTTAGCCAACTACCAAAGGCAGTGGCGTAACTTTATCTGTTAGCATCTCACAATAACGGGACATTGCTGAATAACTTGCAGATGGGGATTCAGTCTCAATGATTGTCAGTAGTCCCTTGAACTATGTTGGCAAACCTTTTGCTTAAGACAAGTTTGTTTGCTTTGATGTATTAAACATGCTGTCCATGTTAATGCGCACACAACTTAATTGACATACACATTTTATAGTCAGTTCTCGCCAATTTTGAATAGGTCCGTAATAGCTAAATGTAGTCAATTTGAGACCTCTACTGGTTATTAAAATGCATAGCATATAATGTAGAAGATTGTTTTGTGCTCGAATAAAGTCTGTTGAGCAGTAGTTAGCCATCTAGTGCTTAGCTTGCTTTGTGTGCAAAGAGCTTCCAAATATTTGCTTTACAAATTTATTTAAATGTTGTGTACAACCTATCATAAACACTGACTGTATAACACAATCTAGTACAACACTATCACTAAGGCCAGATTTATTATGAAGGGTTTTTTTTTTCTGGTTACTTTCTGAGTGACTCATATTCCAAGGGTTAGACTGCACTGGATTTGCCAATGTTGCCATTTTTCCAGACTTAATTTTTAAAATTAGTTGGATGAAATCCTATTTTAAAGCGGTTTCCTGAAGTTTGACTAAAATGCTTATTCTTGATCATGACAAAAACTAGACTAAAATATCTAGGTTTTTCTTTGACTCAAACAAGACTAAAATGAGTTTAGCTAAAAATTGACTTAATATCAAAAGGGTGAGGTTGACTAAATATGACTAAAACTAACATTGACTTTTTATCTCAGGACTAAGACTAAATCTAAAAATAGCTGAAAAATTAGCACTTTGCCTATGCTACAGAAAAACAACCTTTTTAAAAAAAAAAGTTTGAACATTTCTTCACAGCTAATGTATAAAGTCTATCTAAAAGTTAACGTGGGTGGCCTTCCCACGCTCATTTTAAAAAAAGAGTAGATGCTCTTCTCTTCACCTGGCATTGCAGCAGTAGTTCACCGCCAGCGAGCTGAGTTAGATAAGGACGTGAATGCAGAGGCTGTAGAGAGGCAGCATGAGTAATAGACAGCAACATAAGGGGAGGATGGATAGATAGATAGATAGATAATAGATAGATAGAGGGCAGCAAAAAAGATGAACGTACTCCCAAGTAACCTCGATGAAAAAGGTGTACTTTTCTATTCACTCTTCATTTCCCTCTCAATGTCTCACAGTGTTTTTTCGGGGGGTTGTTTCTGTGTTTTAGTCCCATTCTTTTTCTGTCCCATTCAATTTGTGGTCCTTCCATTGTGGTAATAGGGCAATAGTGAATGGAGGCTCGAATAGAGGGGAGAAGAAAAGGCAGAGAAGAAAAGAAAAGAGCTGAAGAAGTGGGTGAAAGAACAGCGAGGGAAGAGGTGTCAGTATGTGATTTCCCCGAGGGATTGGATTAAAAAACAGGGGTGTGTCCCTTTCTTTCTGACTCTCTCACTCTCCGTATGTGCCTGTGCAAGCAATATGTGTGTGTGGGTGGATTGGTGTGTGTGTGTGTGTGTGTGTGTGTGTGTGTGTGTGTGTGTGTGTGTGTGTGTGTGTGTTAGGGGGATGTTCACCTACACAGTGTACTCTTGCACTGTGCCACTCTGTAGTCTTGACCCTCATGTATATCTGACATGCTCCAGTTTTCCCATCGGACAGAAATTTCAATAACCAGCCACTCCAACAGAGGTGTGTGTGTGTCAATGTGAGGGTATTTGTGTGTCGAGGTTGCATGTGTGTGGCAAGCATATGCATCTTTATGCATGTGTAGGTGTGTTTTTATCACTTTATATTTGTCTTTTTAGATATTGGCTGGCTGGCTTCCTTATTGATCCAATTCGCACCAATAATGGAGATCGATCTTCCATTTCCACATGTACGGAGGCCTACACATTCATGCACTCAAACTTACGCTTAACATTTTCCATAGGCACAGAGGTCGGCGTCCCTCAGGCTTATGTAACTTTTACTCTAAGAGCTCAGTTGTATCAAGAAGGATACATCGAGACATGTGAGTGGCTTTTAGATATCCCTGTGGAGTAACTGACAGTTAACTGAAGGGGAAATATGAGCTTCTATATCTCAAAAGTCAATGTAAAATTGAGCCATATTCTGCAAGTAAAACTGTCCGAACACTGATGTCCAGCTATCTTGTCTATAAAACTGCAGGTTCCAACAAAAGCTTATGTGCATGTACTTGAACGTACCTATAAATGCTTAATGCAAAGCATTTCATGAATATTTATACGCATATAAATGTGTTCATCTGTCTATTATTCATGCAAGAAAACTTTATTTGTAATATAATAATGAAACTGAGGTTTTGGGGGCATATCACATAACCATGGAGCCCCTAGTATTATTCTGTCCAGGAAACTTATTCGTATGTCATTCGCCCCTCTCTGTATCATGCTATCTAAGAATGCCAGAGTGCACCAAAAATATAATCAACAAATTGTGCTGTTGTATGGAGCCTGTAGCAATTATTCACTTTAGTTAGAGCACCACCAGCATCCACTCTTTCAAAGTTTCCCCAGGATACTAACAGAGTCCTCATCCTTGAAGCCTTCTCGCTTATAAAAGTGAAACATGAAAAACCTCCAATAAGGCAGAATGTAAATCCCACATTTGTGCAGCTTGTTTATCAGGCACATACTTGCTCTGTCTTGTGTCAGGCTGTTGAAACCATCAGAAATATTTTCTCTGGCAGTTTGTTTACTCAAGCTCCTTATCGTCACGTTCTATGACTGCAGTAATTCTTTGCTACTTGACAAATTATATGGTCTCCGGTCCGCTTTTTCAGTGGAGACATTGGGAGATGCTTTCAACTTCACTCCCAACACCGTTCTGGCCTCAAAAATTAAGGCTACAAATAACCAAAAATGCATAAATGTCTAGTTCTTTAATAAAATGCATCGCTCACCTTTTCAAAAAAATCATCATATATTTGGGCCCATATACTAAATCAGCTATTGTTCCACTTGACTTCCAAGAAAGAAAACATTAGATAGAAACTCAAAACTACACCATTTCACTGTTCTCTAACTCTTTGCAGATGACTCATTACTTTTTCCAGCAGACATATTGCTGAAAGATGATTTGTTTGATATGGTGGTTGGGATTGTTGGTAACAGTCATCAGGCCGAACGGTGTATCCGCTGTCACCTGCAGCGTTCGCGCAGAGGTTATGATGGTTGTGATAGCTGTATCAAACATAACACTAAAGATTTGTTTGGTTGAACAATTTGTGAAATTAAAGCACCATGTTTCTCTGATAAGTACATCATGTCACATCACGTCACACAGCTTCGGGCTGAGGTCAGCTCCCCTTTACTTCTCTCTCTCAGAATAAATGAACCATTCAGACTTTCAAGTAAACAGATTCACATCATAAATAATTTGGAGTTTCCCATTTTGATTTTTACAGCTTTAACAAGCTAAAAAAGTCTGAAAACTGTTTTTGTGAATTTGTGAATTGCCCTGTGAAGTTTACCAGCAGTGAAAGGAAATTTGATGAGTCACTGAATCACATCATCCACAAGTGTTGGCTGTGAAAACAGACGTAAATAAGAGTTAAATGAGCTACGTTAGGTACATTATGGGACATATACCTTTGTCTTCATTGTATCTGCTTTATTTAAACACTTGGACATTGTGTCCACAAATTAATTTTGCAGCTGTGTTATTGTGAGGTGTGATTTCTCACATCTTGTTTGGGTTCAACTTTGAAAATCAATTTTAAACTGCATTCCTGCTAGCAGTAAAAAAGAGTCAACATTGACTTTCTGGAACTCACAGAAACCCTGAAGAGTATGTGTCTGAAAAAAAGCTTTTTATTAAAGTTTTAACTTGAATAAAACAGTGTAGAGTGTATAAAGCAAAAGAAGTTGAGTTAAGGTGACTTGCTCACAAGGAGTAGATAAAATAAACTTAATATAAGTACTTTAACTTTGAATTATATAAATTACAATTAAAAACCTAACTAGGTGGGCCATTTTAAACTGAATGCTAATCAGCAGTAAAATGATTTGATAAGTCAAGAGCAGCAATCTGAAAAATCATAACAGCAAACAAAAACTGCATTAACAAAGAGAAATATAGGCCTCTAGTGGAAACTTACCAAGAGCGGCTTATGAATGCAAAGATGACCTAACTTCAAAGACTTCCTTTTTCAGAGTTAATGTTATTTTGTCGAACTGCTGTCGACCTGCAGTTGGCCCTGATTTGGACTTGAACACATCAGATCCTGTCAGACACTAAAGTTTTTCATGTCTCCGCTGTCTGTTCTCCCATGATTTGACTTGGCAGCTCGTCGGCCGAAAAAATGTTAACTAGTGGCATCTCTGTATTAAACTGTCTCATTTAGTTCTCTCTGTCACAGCTTTTCTTCGCTTCCTCTTATTACCTGTCTCTCTCATACTGTCTATGCTTTAGCTTACTCTGGTTTTATTTTCTGCCTCTTCTTAGTGTGCAGACATACCACACACACATTTCCTGGACATCTAGATACTCTCTAACTTCTCATAATTTCGATCCGTGCTATGAAGAGTCTTGCCACTTTGTCTTTCAGGGGCTAGACTGTTATCCACGTCGAAGTGTGTAACTGCTGAACCACTCAACCGACATGTAAAACAGTGTGTGTGTGTCTAATGTGTCATTCAGTGATGCTTGAACACAGCCGAAATGTCAGAGTGATGTTGACGTTCTGTTTTTCACTTTGTGTCCTTTCTTCCATGTTAGGCCACTTGTGGGCCACATTTTATCAGAGTTGGACCTGATAAAACACTTAACTCTGGTTGTTTACACGTTCGAAAACATTACAGAATGTATTCACTCATTTAATCAATATCACACGTACTTTCAGCCTTAGTGTTTATTAAAATTTAAAGCCAAACTGACAGACCCGTTCTTTTGACAACATGTAAAAATAATCACAGGCATTGCTGTGGGGGAGACTGAATCACATAAAACCTAGCTAATGTGTTCCAGCCTTGGCTAATCCTGTTTGACCCTGTAGAGAAAAACAGAGGAAGGATTTTTTTTTTCCTTTCCACTCATTCCATATATTCAAAATTTAATTTAACTAAATGCTTCCTGAGGGCTGTGATATCAAATGAAAAATAAATGACAGGATTGAACCCAGTAAGAGGACCGATGGGCTGCTAACAAAGGAACTTTCTCCCTACACGTTATTTCCATACCTAAAGACATAAAGGAGAAAGATTAAAAGCTAAAGTAAACTAACATAAAATAAAATCATCATCTCTATCAGTAACTCATTCTGAAAATAGATAAATTTACCACAACTCCTTTGATTCTTTTGATGGAATTAACCAGTGCTTGATGTGGATGCATACATTTATACATAAAATTTCTTATCAGTGCCTGACATGTGGGTACATTCATGCCGACAATCATAATACTATCACAATAAAAATCTTAGCATACACAGTAATGCCCTCGTGACATCATTGTAAGCAACTGTACTGTAAGTCTTTTCTGCTGCTCTTTTGATAGCTGCACCACAGGTGAGCAATATGAAAAAACATATATAACGGTCAGGCCGTTCATGGTGTAATGTAAGTAGTATATGTGACATTTTCGTACAAGCATACCCTGAATATAGAATTCTCAACATTGTCGAGATAAATCTCTATTGTCCGTTAAATCCTCTGTAAAATGATAGTTGAGGTAATCGAGTTAACTGCAATTCCACTAGGAGACTCCAGAAAATACATAGTTTCTAGTCTCTTCATATGTAATTATCATTGTATTACTATTTTTGGCATTAGCTTTGATGTTAAGGTTGGCACCATATAGAGATCATATGGTCCACATCCAGTCCTGAACTCCAAAGCTGCACGGGGAAAATACAACTAAATCACCGGCATACAAAACATGATTCATTGTAAGATCACACCGCCCGTTTTTTTTGCTGCCTGGACAAGTCATCCATAAACAAATTAAAGAAGAGTAGAGAAACCGCTCCATCTTACCTAACCCTGTATGGTCCGAGGGGTAGATCAAAACACATCACCTCTACACTACTACACTGTAAAACATTTTAACCTTCTTCAACTTAAAAAATAATTTTCCCTGCTGCCTTAACAAATTGTCGAGTTAATTTAACTCAATTCTAGGTAACAAGTTCAATAAACTTAAGATATTAGGTTGAGTCAACAACTTTTAAGTGACAAACGTACATTTTCTCAGTTTGAAGAGTCAGTTCTTTGTTTCAAATGCAGAAACTACAGCTGCAGATGCTTTGTTGAAGCATGAATCAGAAAAAAGACAACATGCAACGCTGCTCCCAGTGAGCATACTGCAACTGAATTTGATACTAACCTTCATCGTAGTTCCCATTGTTTTCATTATTGTGAAAATATACAACCATGACTTATCTTATCTGTTTTAAAGACACACATCAAGTTTCCATCATATACACCTTCTTGAAACTACAAAAAAAGAAGGGTCTCTGGAAAGTTTTAACTCTCAAGTGGTGCATGATGGTAAATGTATATATTTACATTAAATTTAAAAGATTAGTTGATTCCACTTAATTCCTGTGTGATGTTTTACAGTTCAGATATTTAGGTGCTTAGGTGTGGTTTCCATAACTGAGTCAATTGTAATCCTAAGAGGCATCTAAGAAACACATAACAATTGTGGAATTGTGACTAAAATAACTGGCAATGATTTCTTTAAAAGCAATGATGCATACAGTGTGTGTGCCATGCTTGCTTTGATTAAACTGATCAGCATGGGAAATTGATTTGTAAAACAATTCAGAAAAAAATGCTCATCTTCACCTTGGAAAAGAAACTAGCTGGGGTTATAGGCCCACAGTTGTCAGCACTTTTAATTTCACCTGTTATATCATAAAAGATATAACAGGTGACTGAGAACACTGAGAGACTCCAAAGCCAGTAAAACAAGTAGCAAGATATGCAATATGTTTTTGACATGCACATTTAAGATGCTGGGCAGTAATGTGATCGTTGTTACACGGCTAACAGTCATCTAGCTCCTTTTTACTGCTTCAGACACCTCATAATCATGCTCTCAGATCCATCAACAGTAAAGTTTCTGCTATCCAGACCATTAAATTAGATGGTGAAGTGGTTTTTAATTAAACCATTATTTGTATGTTCCCTCCAAAAGAATCAGGCCTCATAGAATTTTCATTTTTTACCGAGGCAAAGTAGATGACTGAATACAAATGTATTGTCTACGTTTGTAGAATACAATGTCAATATGTGTATTTCTGCCCCACAAAATCAATTTTAAATCAATATCAAAGTATTTGCCAAGCCCGTTGATGATTGAGATTAAAGTTCATGTAACATCTGCTGACTGTGAGTGCAAAAAACAGATAAGAGACACATTGAAAATTCAATTTAGAGCATGTCAACAGTTAAAAAAAGAGTACACACTCAAACGATGAAACAATGGAGCCTTTGAAACTGAACAGTGGTGTATTATCCTCCTCCACTGACGTTATGATGCAGCCATCTCAGTACTGTGTGCTAGTTGCAGGGTGCGAGTCATCGTTTCCAGTGTGACTACCTGGGGTTAGTCATCAATTTGTATGAATATTACCCTGCATCGAACAGTATGTCGGATACATGAAACTTGATTGTGTCATGTGTTCTACAGTGGCACAATAGTTTCTGCATGAATCGAAATGTCTCACAGCTGTTTCACAATTAAATCCGATTTATGTAGCCTTCAAAATTTTCAACATTACTTCATTCATATTATACATGTACTGCTCTGGTTGTGCTTACATGTATTTTCGTCTTTTTTTCCCTTTTTTTTTTTAATGGAAAATTTATGATTTAATAAACACATTTGGGAAAAGAGCACCATTGCACTTTCAAAAGCTATTTTTGGGGGCTTTTTTTCCCTCTTTACATCACATGGTCCAAAAATGCTATTAAAAACTATGAGCAACTGAAAAAAATGTGGAATGAGTCAACAGGATGTCAATAGACAGAATATCACAGTTTTTGCTACTCTACTACTCTACTTGCTACTTTTTTGATTGACACAACAAAGAGTGAGTCAACCTGTCTCCAGTTCACAACAGCTTTTACAGTATTTACTCTTCTGTACACCCACTGTGAGCTCCTTTTTCTGTGTTGTGCCAGAAATTATTTCCCCTTAAGTATTACTGCTGCTCTGTCTTTACTTTTATCTCACAGCAGGAATTAACATTTCAGTTTCTGCAGGTTATTTTTGTTATTGCTGGTCTTGCGAACCTTAAAACAAGACTTGCATGGGGTTGTAAAGAATGCAATTTGTTTATTGAAATTAATTCAAAAGGCATCATAAAGAAATGATTGTGTAATAAGAACACACTTGTCTGCCTATTGTTTGCTGAAGGAAAATTCAAACATTCACACTGTTTATTAGTGTTGCATCAGCGTGTGATACCTAATGAATTCTAGGGATTTTTGTCTTACGAAGTGCAGCAATTATCTTTTCCCGGCATAACCACTTTATCTTAAACTGTATTATCCTTCTACTGATCTCCTTCATTTCCCTGAGCCACATTTTCCTTCACACCCCTGTAGCACAGCTTTTTTAAAGTCTTAAATTCGTCTTAAAAGTTTTTCCTTTCTCTGCAAGTAGAAAGGGGGAACAGTGACAAAAGTCATGAAATTGTGATAATAACAGCATTACAGGATGCCAGTTGCAGATGTGACTGACACACTCCTCACTTAGCAAACTGAGACATTTCTAGCAGCTGGATTGCACTGTTGGAGAAATAGGTATCTATCTCTTCTACAATTGATTCCTCCCCACAACATTGTTTGACCTTTGCCTTTCTCTTTAAATCGGAGGAACAGAAAAACCTGAGGTTTGTCATTGATGTGTTACATAGCTGATGTTAAGGTATATGTAGGCTGAAAAATTTTCCTGCTGCTGTCATGACATTACATTAAGTAAAGTCACATTTGATGTCATTTTGTTAGGACAGTTATCCACAATAACAAGAGACATATAATATCCAATTGCAAAATGTGCCCAAGAAAACAAGGTCTATATGACAAACCAAACCTGTTTCTTAGCATTCAGATTTATATACTATTTATATATACAAGTAGATAAAAACTACTATGTACTATTATTTATATACTATTTATGTTTTGTTTACCAATACTTTCTTGTAGTACAGCTAAATTGCTGGCTTTATTATGTTTTCTTACTAGCGTATCAAGAAAAGCTTTACTATCCTTTATCTGCTGAGAACGGATATTGTTTTGCAATAATGGCTGTCGTAGGAAAATAAATAAAATATGTTGTCGGTGATCAATTGTCAGTGAGTCTTGTTCGTTGATACATTCGTCATCAACATTTTGCGACTTGCCAAATATGTTAATCAAAAACATTTCTTCATTATGTTGACATTATGTTTCTTTTATTGCTTGCTGTTGCAAATTAGTAGTATATAAATGTCATTTCCATGACACAGGGTTGCACAAACACTTGTTTTAAAATAACAGCCCAAATCATATTTCGTCACATTTCCCTCACAATGCTTCCATCAGTGCAAGTTTTGGCACAATACAAGGAGAAATCCTCTTGTACACAGGAAGTTGTGAATTTTTTAATTCATGGAAGCAGAAGCAGCATTTATTTGGTTTGAATAGAGCAGGATTGTTAGATAGAACAATAGTTGCCATGCGTGCCTCCACCTAGAATCAGCAGCCGATTGTCTCCCAAGTGTTAAGCAGGGTATTACTCCAAAGTGTTAAGTAAGGTTGTGATCCTTGTATCCATGATCTGTGTGGAGTTTTTGGGGTTTTTTGGTTTTTTTTACCATTCTTTCCTGTCTCCCTGACTCCTCTTTTACTTCTTCCATCTAAGTTTGTTTCTGTCCATTTATTCCTCCATCTGCTGCTCTGCACCCATCTGTGAGTCTCTGTGTCCTTTTCCCAGCATGCATTACAGTAAGCATCACTCGTCTGTCAAGCCTTTACAGTCAATTATCTGCCTCTTCCAAAGAGTTAATCTTAATGTTTACCCTGGAATTGATTAGCCAATAGTAGACAGGTGGCCATTGATTAAACCACCAATTGTATTGCTCCCTTGAGAAATGGGCTTAAGGACAGTTGCGAGTCACATAAAATGCACACATATACAGGAAGAGAGAGAGACAGACATGCAGACCGACAGACAGGCTGGCAGCAGCTGCGTACATAGATCACAATAAAAAGGGAGGCACAGACAAAGCAAACAGAAATGTCCTGTAATATAATAATCATGATCACATTACGTCGTTTTATTATATTTTGTTACGGTCCCTTATTACTACGCTTAGAAAATCACATTTCTGCCTTGGATCAAATGCATTTAAATTCGCTGGCACCTGGGCTGAGTATGGAAAGCACACACATACACACACACACACACACACACACACACACACACACACACACACACACACACACAAACAAACACACACAAACACACATGCAAACCCATAAAGAGACAGAAACAAAAACATGGAAAGACGCACACACACACACACACACACACACACACACACACACACACACACACACACACACACACACACACACACACACACACACACACACACATTAAGACAGAAGGCAGCATGCTAAACAGCAGGCCTGTTCCATTAAATCAGATGAGAGTAAGATGACATGTTATCTATTCTAACCACACTCTGTGGCTCTGAAATCTTTTATCAAGACAATACACCTAAAGCCCAGTACAGTTCCAGTGTGTGTGTGTGTGTGTGTGTGTGTGTGTGTGTGTGTGTGTGTGTGTGTGTGTGTTTCTGCATGTGTGTGTGACAGTTATTAAATGGGCTTTGTCTTGTTCTGTTCCTCAGGAAATGAACTTGACATTACTCATCTATCAGGACCACAATCCATCCCTTCATCTCTCCCCTCTTCTTGTCTTTACCTCCCCTCGATGCCTCTCTGTCCGACACCACGGTTTCTGCGCTCTTTCCTCCCCCTTACCCACTATCTTTCTTGTTTTTCATATTTTCGTCTTTGTCTTCTCCCTTACGTCTGTTCCATCTCAATTCTTTGCCCGGTATTCCCTTATTCTCCCGCTTTCTCTTTCCCAGTTCATCTGCATGCTCTGTCTTCCGCTCAACTTTCTCTGCATTTTTCATTTCCCTTCACTTTTTTGTTTCTTCCCCTCCCTCCAATTCCACTTCTTAATTACAACACTTTCTCCTTAGTCTTACCATCTCTCGCTTCCTCCCACCTTTTTCATTCCTATTCTCTCACTGCATCTGTCTCTCTCCTCTTCTACCAATCTCTAAAATCTGCTCCTCTCCATCATTTTCTCGTGCTCTACCCTTCTCTTCTTACTTATCTTTTAAAGAACCCCTTTCCCAGCACAGCCATTCATCTTGGGTGCATTCAAGAGCATTTAACCCTCTGACAAAATGAATGCACTGTCAGTTTTTTTAATCCCTGTTTTTCTCAATGCCTACTCATAGCAGCTTAAATGTGTTCTACATTGTTTGATTTCAGTTTGTCTGATGAGTCCTACATTAAAACTAAAGTCTGAAAACTGCATCAGTGACTGTTTCTGCTTCAAGTTCAGACCTAAATGATGGGAGATGCATAATTTCCTTTCACAATGACTATTGTATTCTGCTTCCTGACGCATTTCCTCCTGTTTTCAATGAGAAACAATATCGAGTAACTAATGACAAAAGCTTTAACAGGACACAAGACAGGTGCAAAATGTTTTTACCACCACTGAAAATTCAGAGAACCCAGGCTATTTTCACCTGTCAGTGTCAGTGTGAGACATGCCTGGAACCAGTACAAGCAGTTTTGTTTGTTTCATACGGTTTAATGGTCGATTTTAATCATAATGGTGCAACAGCTTTTTTATCAACTGTTGTCAGAGGTGGAAATGGGCTGGAACGCACCACAGCGCCGTCGGGGGAGTAAAAGCTGTGATGGAATAATGTTCCAGCCAAGATTTTATCTGGGGAATGCTTTTATTGGAGAAAACTGCCTGTATAGATATTTGCACTGTTTGTAAAATATATGCATGAAACTTTAATTTCAAAGTAATTCTTGTACTTTTACTTGCTTTCTGAGTCCAAGACTCAATTTGTAAGGTAGCACTCAGTATGCACGTATTCTGTGAGGTGTCAAAAAACTAAACAACTGATATTATAAGAGGCAGGTTGCTCAGAATAAGAATCAGACTTTATTCACCAAGTACATGTGTTCAAGGAATTTGTTTTGGTGCAGTTGTCAAACAGCAAAATAAATAAATAAGATAGCAATAAAACAGGAAAATAAGCTTAGAAATTGCCTCAAACCTAGTTTAGAAAAACGGCGAGTTGATTTTTCAGCTGTAGAATCTTTGTTTAAGATTAAAAAAAAAAAAAAATCTAAGGGATCCTTATCAAAATTGATCTTGAAAGAAGACAATGTTCGGCCAACTTGTCGTTACTGGGTTTTTAAAACTCCCAAATAACGACAGCATATTGGCCCCAAAAATCCAGGGCATTTGGCAACAAACAGTTCAGCAACTGAACAAGCAAGCTAATTTTATTTACCAGGATGGTCAATCTGTCTTATTCACTATAATAATATTTTATTTTTGATTTATATGCATGGGGCTAAAAAAAAAAAAAAAAAAAAAAAAAAAAAAAAATAATAATAATAATAATAATAACAATAATAATAATATTTAGCTAGATGATTTGAAATCATTACATGTGATTAAATTGGATAAATCTGTATTAGAAAATAACAGCTGTTGGTCCTTTTGCACAATTTTTTGTCTCCTTGATAAAGCTGAAACTGGTGACAGAACACAGCATCCCTTATCTTCTCAGAGCTGGAATGCAACCAGATTATACACATTGTTTACCCAGACTTTCAACAGTTATTGCAAGAAGTTTGATGGCATGTTGGCGTGTGATTGATTGTTTATGCCTGACGTCATTCGTACCCTGGGTGTAGAAGACTGTATGGGAGGAGGCGTGGAGCTCAATAATTGCAGGTAATTTCCTGCCATTTTCATCCCATCCAAATATTTCAAAGTGTAGCTAAAAATAATGAAAACAGACAACAGCCTCATCAGATCAGTGATAAATTTTTTTTATCCTTAAGGTTCGTTTGCTAGTCCCAAGGACAAGAATGAACCTCCACACTTATCAAATTAGTATTACATCAGCACATTATTTTCATCTAAGTTAAAAATTCAGTACTATGCTGTACCCATAGCAGCACAGTTTGGGGGCAAGTTATGGTACAATTATGTGAAAACTTGGAGTCAAATCTGCCTTAGGCTAGATATGCAATAATATAAAACTGTTACCATGCACAGAAGTGCGGACTGCAGATTCACTATAAAATGTGGAACATCTCGATAATTTCAGTGGTTGGATTCCACAACCAGGCATGTTCCCATGTCTTTGCCTTTACTTTTTTCCTCTTAACCCAGTTCATCTCAGTCTTCTCAGGCTGGAATCCCAAAAATTGCAGTTGTCATACTACTTTTTCCTCAATTCAAATATATGCTTGTTTATTTTATTGCCTAGTGCATGTTGTGATGTACCACTGCAGTATTCTTAAGATTCACAGTTTTCATTTTCACTTAACTGCAGCGAGGAAAAAATTAAGAATACCAGGTGATAGGTGATAAAATATCACAAGGTATTATTATCTAAGGTGTTATTAAATTACTAGTGTCAATGAAAAAGAAAGTTATACATATTTTATGGTGACTCTATTTGAAACGTAACTGAATAGTGTTGCCCTCCATCTCTATCCCTGACTTATAAATGAAAAGTTTCCAACCCATGTCCGCATATAGGAGAAAGTTAAATTGGCTATAATCCATATTTTTATTAGAACAATGTATCAAATGACAATGTGAAAACAATGTGAAAGCATTCGCTCGTAGTGAGTGATCTGCAGAGAATTATCAGATGAACCTGCAGCTCCCCTCAGCCTTACAGAACTTTGTAGTGAGTTTAAGCTCGTTGTTTAGCTGTAGACAAATTATCAGTACTGCATAAAAAAAATCGTTTGACTACTTGCATCTTCTATTCTTCTATTCTATTCTTTCCATTTCTTTAGAACAGCATACTCATCACATCAAATCTTTCTCTCATTTTTTCAGCAATCTAATTCAGATTGAATCTTCTACTCCATCGATCTCACCACTGGTAACTTATTGATATTTTTTTTAAATGCTAATCTGTTCTTTTTTTGTTATCCATCTCCGCTATCATTTTTCATTTGGTCATTGGGTTAGTTAATGTGTATGTGTGGGTGTAGTGTGGTACATTTTAATTAAGGTCATTATTTGACCCCTGTGGACCAATACCAATCTATTGCATACACACACAGAGGTGGTCCCTTTCTAATGACCAGAACCACCACGCAGTCTCTTCATTAGCCTTTTGACCACTTCAGCCATATCACAGAAATCATTAAAATAGCTCTGCCATTTAACGAACACTTGGAAACATGCACATGGAGAAAAACACACCATTCCTATGTCAATTCCATTAACATGCTGGACACACACCTACATCTGGGCAAGACAGAAAGAGACACAGATTGAGGCAAGAAATTGAAAGAGTGGGTGGCAGAGGCGGAGAGACCGAGACTGAAATTAAAAGAAATTGTAAGATTATTTCAGAAACACAGACACACACAGAATAAACAGGCATATGTTGAAGATGAGACTGATGGATGGGTGATGAAGAGACAGTGAGGAGAATGAATGAAGTGCGTTGTACCGTTCTTATCCATTTTTCCATCAGGTTGTTGTGCTTCCACAATGCTGTTTATCACCGTGGCAACTATCACTTAGACGTGTCGCTGTGGGGGCGATGGGAAGTGAAGATGTGTTATTCAAGAAAGGAAGCAGTTGTAGGGCCGCTGCTGAATCGAGACCAGAATAATGGACGTCAGTGTCGAATAATTGTCCAGAGTGGACAGAATATTTTCATTCCTCTGCCACCCTTTTATCAGCAGGTGTTGAGATTGTTCTGCCACAGGCTCTGATGAAGGCTGAAAGTGTTTGTTTTTTTCCATCCTAGAAATTAAGTAACAATCAAAGTAGGCCTGTGTTATATCTGTCAAGTGAGATGATTTCTTTACAAATTATGCTTTCTATCATCAAGGATGGAGACATAAAGCAGAGAGGGAGAGAAGACAGCAACAAGGAAGGTGCGACGACATATTTGTGTGTGTGTGCGTGTGTGCGCGTGTGTGTGTGTGTGTGTGTCTGTGTGTGTGTTTGGCAGTGGGAGTGACTCGCGGAGTGTTTGTCAAGTTGAGTACATTATTTTGCAGCACTAGAAACAATGACAGATAATTTAGCTGGGAAGAAAAACGGTGTTCAATTATTAAAGTGTACAGTAATTCTCTAATGCACTACTGTACATAAAACAGCATCGCACATAATACAGAACCTGTTTGCCTCAGCCCAAGGCAGTTTCTCTGAACATGATTCTCTGTCTCAATCTGTCTTTCTCCTTCTGTCATCAGTATTGCTTTTTGTACTTATGCTTGGGTGTATATTGTGTGTGTGTGTGTGTGTGTGTGTGTGTGTGTGTGTGTGTGTGTGTGTGTGTGTGTGTGTGTGTGTGTGTGTGTGTGTGTGTGTGTGTGTGTGTGTGAGAGAGAGATGAGTGTGCGCTCTGTGTGGGTGTTCATGTGGAGGTTTCTGCCATTCTCCTTTTTTTTCATTATGAGATTCTTTTCAGTGCCTCATGTCAAAGATCACATATTCGCCCACTCACTCACATTCACACACACACATACACACACACACACACACACACACACTCACACACATGCACACACACAGTATATGCACCTTCAGATACTGCTCATAAATGCTGAGAGGATGGTTATGAGGCAAAATGTACTGATTGCATCTTCTTGCATGTAGGTGTGCAGGTTTATTTTCTGTATGAGTTCAGAAAGTTCCAACTTTTCTGGAAGTTTCCTCAGCCTCAGCAAGGCTATCGTTCCCCTGTGTGTATGTGTGTGTGTGTGTGTGTGTGTGTGTATGAGTGAAAGAGTTTATATATGCTCTATGTTTCTCTTCACACACTGTGTTTGTGGATATGTGTGCGTGTGTGCATAGATACATGTGTGTGTGTGTGTGTGTGTGTGTGTGTGTGTGTGTGTGTGTGTGTGTGTGTGTGTGTGTGTGTGTGTGTGTGTGTGTGTGTGTCTGTGTGTGTATGAGAGAGAGAGAGGAGATGGTGGTGAAAATGCTAGTACAAGCTGTACTATGCACAGGCACATGTTGGTATTTTCATGACCTTGAAATGCACTTTCCCCTGTTTGTTATGCCTCTGCGCCGACGACAACCGTGGCCAGAGGCGTTATGTTTTCGGCTTGTCTGTTCGTCCGTACATCCCATTTTCGTGAACACCATACCTCATAAGGGAATATCTTCACATTTGGCACAAAAATTCACTTGGACTCAGGGATGAACTGATTGGAATTTGGTGGCCAACGGTCAAAGGTCAAGGTCACTGTGCCCTAACAAAACACGTTTTTGGTTATAACTCATACGCTTATTAGGACAAAATACACTTAATACCTTTAATTGAATTCCTTCAAAGTCTTCACTACATATATTATATGATTTTGGACAGACATGGATGTAAACTGCAACTTGACTGGTTGGTGGAGGCATACAACCACAAGGTGTTTATTCTAGTTTTTTTGTAACCAGCAGAGTTCATATGCTGCAAAGGTTGGGTGAGGGGCATAACAACATTTGATGTCTAGGCAGTTACAGCAGTGCAATGTCAGGTGTTTGTATGGTTAGATGTTTGACATTGAATAAACACCTGAGGACCAAGTCTGCCTACAGCTCAGCACCAGCTCATTCTGTAATTTGGTAATAATCATAGATAAAGAATACTAGATTACAGTATTAGTTATTATAGTACTAGATTATATCCTCTAACATGAAAACATGTTTAGATTGACAACAAATAGGCAAATTCTGCAAAGTGATTCTGCAACCCTCTTCGACTAGGAAAGTAATCTAACACAATTTATTTTTACTTCTATTGTTCTGGTTTTATTTTACTGCAGAATTATTTATAATACCACTTCACTTGACGCTTTTAACAGGTTTAACTTCGATTCCTCATTGACCTTGCACACATGACCTCGTGATGTGCACTTGTGATTTTGGAATTGTGATTGGCCTGATTAAAAAGACGTTTGTATGAAAGAGAAAAATACAACAGGATGTAAAAAAAATAGTGTGAATAAATAATAATAGTTTTTCTGTGAGAGTCCGCTTGCATGTCTGTGTTTCTGTTTGTGCATAATATTGTCTGTGTGCATTTCCACAGCGTGCATGCATGTGTCAGTTTGTGTGTCTTCGCATTCTTTTGACACTTTCACTCTTTGAGCCTCACAGCTGGTCCGGCGGCAAAAGCTGTCCTCCCTTCTGTGAGGTAGTGCAGAACCAAAAGCCTTCCCCTCGCTTACTGTCTCACCCTTTTCTTTCACCATCAAATTAACATCAACAGAGGTGAGATGAACTCATCAAGAAAGAAAAGTTTCAAGAGTGGGGCTAAAAGGAGTCGATGGAGAAAGTGACGTTTACTATAGATAAATATGAGTATCCAGGACAGACAGAGGGGATGGGCAGCTTTTAATGTTTGGAGCAGAAGAGAGGAAGGAAACAAAAGAAGACATAGAAATTGACTCAAAATACAAGTTACATTCAGGTTGCAGATCTTCTTCCCACGCAGAGCCCAACATGCAATATAAACTTTTCCGAGGTGCAGCTTCTTGATTCAATAAAATAAAAGTATTTTTCATTCAATAATTAGCTAATGTGGCTGATTATTGTCCTCTTTGAATAATTTTATGATATTTTTAAAAAAAACTTAGTGGAACATACTGAGCATACAGATGGACAACAGAGAAGTGGTTTTCATAGACTTTTTAATGACTTTAAAAAAAAAAAAAAAATTTTCATAGACTTTTTGAAGTTTTATTTTTCACCATGAAAACTTGTCTCTGTTTGATTCCATTGTAACCGACATGAATTCACGCTGATCACAGCTGCAGCTCCTTTTGAAGCAGCAGACCAACTATTTGCAGCCACAATTCAACTGTTTATGTTTTCATTATATATGGGTTGAATCTAACATATTATATATAACTGACATAATATATTACTAAAAATACAACCTAAGTTTTATAATTTTTCCTTATCAGGCACATAAAAAGGACTTCACTAATATTTATATTTGTAGGAGTTTATAGACGATGGCTACCCTACATGGTATTGGTTTTTTTTAGAGATTTTTAAAAACTTCTTCACCTCTAGTAAACAGCTGATAATGTAAGGAAGGAAACACAGGGAGAGAATGGGGTTATGATATGCCGCAAATGTCTCCCAGGCAGATCAAACCAAAGACATTACAGTTTCCTAGTATAATAATACCTAGTATAATAACGTAACAATTTGGCTACCGGGATGCCCCCTACAGAGCTGTTGAACACACACAAATCAGAAATGCACACATTTACACAACAGAACCTGCTGTGACTAATTCATACCAGATGATTACAGATAAGTCCACCCACACCAAAAATAAAGAGGCAGTTTGTTTGTAGTAGTGCCCGGTTCCATTTTGATTTTGTGTCTTGAAATCTGATATAAAGAATTGGTGTTACCCAAAATATAAGAAACAAACAAAATCACTGGATAGAGTCGAATCATGCATTTCCAACAGTTAAAGTAGTGATGACTACAAAGCAACTTGTGTGTCTCATCAAGAACTTTATGTCATGTTTATATCTTGAATCAACAGTTAATCTAGCTTAAGTAGCTATATTGCTATTAAAAATTTGCAATAATAATTTGCCAACATGCACTGACTGACTGACTGACTTTTTTTTCACTGAGGAGGCAACTATTTGTCACATGGGAAGCACATTGAGTTTATTTGTTATAGTGAGTCTGATATCTGCTGCAGGGCCGTCAAGGGACTCTTCCTGAAAATAGGATTCAGACAATTTCCTCGAACTGTCACCACAGCAGCTCCACTATCATGTTGGTGGAAGTGAGGAATGGGGGATGGCTCTGGGCATAATGTGTACTCTCCTCAATAAAACGTTGACCCTGTGAGAAAAGGCTTCATTTCATTTAATCTCCAAAGAGGCCTCTGTTTGTGATTCCTTTTTGACATGAATTTATAGTTTACTTTTGTGCAGTTTTGTTTTGCCAGTTTGAATGTCTGCCAGCAGAGATGCTGAATGGATGTAAAGATTTGGCTGGTAACATGCAGAGTGACAGTGTTGATAATACTGTGAGTAAAACACTGATCGGGTGAAAGCCTTTACTGTACATTACATTACATTACATGAACTTATACATCCTCAAAAGAAATAAAGCAAGGCAATGTATAACTTTACAATTGATGTTAGGTCATGTAGATATTGCTGCATGACTGACGTTACAGAGTCATATCACTGACTTCATGGCTCTTCTCTGCTTGTGCTACTGTTAGACTACACTTTAGCTAACATGATGCACACAAACTGTGTGTGTGTCTGTGTGTGTTTATGTGACATCTCAGCCTCTGACTGATTTCAGGACTCACCAGAAATCTATCTAGTCTCTGTCCGTTTATGAAGTAGATAAAGCCCTTGCAAATTTTTGGCTCAAGTTGTCAAAGTCAAATATTTTCAACTTGTGGAGACGCATCTTTGTCTAAATTTGCACCACCTAGATCAAATTTGTGTTTATTTGTGGCCCCTGGAGACTTTTCATTGACTGTGTGTAAAATCACAATCTAAAAGTTCTGTCTGAACCCACTTTTGTCGAATTTTTTTCAAATTTTATTAAAAAATGCAACAGAATAACCTTAGAAAGAAGAACGGAGTATGTGTGTGTACTAAACAGGCAGCAAACTCCAATCTGTGGCCAGAGAAGTTTTTGTTTTTTTCTCTCCCAGCAGATTGTTGAAGTCGGTGGAGTAGAAATAAGGTGAGAGAAATGTATATTTGCTGCTCTGTCACTCTTATCCCAGTCTGCTTTGTGTGTCATTCACTCCTCAGGAGTTAACCTCTATTTCAACTCCTTTGTCTCTTCCTCTCTCACTACACACCTTCAAGTCAAATCAATTTAAAGGCACTCTGTTTGTTGATGATGGCATTTATCCGCGGCATTAAAGCACAATAAAAGACTCTGCCTTTCATCTAATACATTTCCTCTGCTTTTATCAGTTCCTGTCTTTCCCTCCAAGCCATCATTTTTCTACCCTCTGTCCTTCTGTCTGTCCTCCAGCGCCATTCCTCTCTCATTTTCTCTTCTAAACACTCTCTTCTCTCCAGTGTATGTCTGTTGATCTCTCAAAGGTGCTCAACAGAGAAAACCACTTTTGGAATCCATTATATTCAACCAATTGCTTCTTAAAAGATAGTATACAGTGGACAAGGAAATATCGAGGAAGTGGATAGATGACAGGCAAAGAAACTCCTTAGCTGATTGACATGACATACCATTATAAAATTGCAGGAACATGGGCTCCATCCAGCCCTATTTTCTCAGGATTTTATTTCTGGGAGGTTTGGGTGATTTTAATATTGCAAGCACTAGTTATTTTTTAGGTTTTAAACACGCTGTGTGTAATTTTCAAAACAATAATAAAAGACGGAGTTTGGTGACATCGTGAAGTAGCATGGGATCCTGGGAGTTGTTGTCTTCATCACCATTGCCATCATTGCCGTCAGCTTCTCCTGGTTAGGATTTCTTCAATGTCAGTCGTTCAGGAGGTTTTTTTACCAGGATCCAAATTATCCGCAGAGGTCTCCTCCTCTCCAAAACAAAGGGACCCATTGATTAAATCTAAAATCACTGAATAAAGCAGTTTCACGTTAAAAGTCAGTGTTTTTACGTTTTTCGGTGGACACAGGACGCCTCCGATGGGCTGCAAGCTGAACTGCCGCTTACATTTGCACCACTTATTTCTGTGATAACTTGAGATCCAGATTTCCGATGAATAAATCCCTCATCCGGTTAAAATATGTATTTAAAAACGACCAAGATCTAAAATGTGAATCATAAAATTGTGGCTTAAAAATGGATAAAAAGTCAATTTTGACCACTTCTGGCAGACAAACGCAACGCTGACGCAGGCCCCAACAGGATATGACGGCATTGACAGGCGACCAAATGAATCCTACCTAAAATCCCAAAAGTAGTTTGTGATTTTTTCTCCCTATACTTCAAGTATTAACCCAAACAAATACCCAAATATCTGTTGTTCTTTGACACGCTTATTTCATCATTTCAGTCCCATCTTATATTTTAACGTGTATATCTGACTTTTTGTGTGAAGAGAGCTGAATTTTCTCCTATTGCATCAGACCAGCTGCTGCTGATTGGAGACCAAAATTTTCCCAGAAGAACCACCTACTATAATGTACTTAGCAAAGACACTCAGTGGTGACAAGGTGCACAGGTGCGAATTATCTTTGACCTCCCTGGAGGGCATGCAACAAGAAAGGCATATTGCAAAGAATAGGACATTAAACCTCTTGGTAGAAAATTTTTGCATTTGCTCAGTGTACAGAGTGTGAACCTGCCATGTTTTCTGACCATTTTTGCCCTGACAGAACAGAAGAGTGGTTTCAGACTCCTCCTGCCCTGGTCTCACCTTCTGTAATTTTTTTTATTTTACTAAAAAGTCCCTTCTGATTAAAATATGTATTGCAAAGGTACCTGTACAAGAGCTATAAAGTAACATAAAAAAAGACAGTATGGTCAACTTTATGGGCAGTAGACAGATTGCAAAATCTACTCAGTGATGCTGTCTCTGCAAGATTAATGATGACCATGAAATCAGGGCAAGTACGAAGCTTCCTCGAGTAGGATATTTATAATAACTGGCCAAAACTTGGCAAGTAACACAAGTAACACATAAATAGTCTTACTTTCAGGCTTGGGGGTCAATAATGTTATTATTTCTTAACACAGGAAATTATTCCTGTAATTATTATTATTATTTTTTAAAGGGAATGTAATACAAATGTGCATACATCCATGGTTGTGTGGAATCATAAAGAAGTACAAGTCGTTTCAAAGACACGATCAGATTCAAACTTCTTTGGCTCTACAAAACTATGACCATTCAACAAATTAATACTGTCTGATAAAATACGTGTATCCACATTAAAGAGAACTGTGGTGCAATGAATCCAGACAACAGAGTGCGAAGGGGGTAGTATACATGTTAATAATGTGCTTATAGTTCCAACACTAACTTAACCCGTAGATGTTTTTATCCCCTGGGCTTTTAAATGAACGTAGGTCTTATTTTGATAATAAATCCAGCCTCGCTTTTATTATTCAGTCAGATTTTCCAAGTAGACTCATCATCCAATAAACCCAAATACTCATATGGTGACACTCTTTCAGCTGAGCCCACTCACAAGGTGTTGGTCTGGGAGTGAGCACTTACTTTTGCTCTGGTTATGAAGGAGCTTACGATCATACACTGAGGCCTTTAGCTGTTGAGTGGCAGTTTGGAGGACACTACCAGCCTGACTGGGAAGGGACATCGGACAAGAATACTGCATTGTCTGCATAACGCGGACGTCCTTCCTGATGTTATTTCTAAAAACTGAAAACAAAACACATTCAACCTTATAGGATCCCACTAGTGTTTTCCAGGAAGCTTCATTTGTGACTTTCTATGCAAATACACCAGGTTTTTGTCTACA
This sequence comes from Xiphias gladius, assembly GCF_016859285.1. Taxonomy (NCBI): domain Eukaryota; kingdom Metazoa; phylum Chordata; class Actinopteri; order Istiophoriformes; family Xiphiidae; genus Xiphias; species Xiphias gladius. Next base: position 11,888,763 of record NC_053406.1, on the reverse strand, counting down.
AGGGAGCTCCTAAACCCATCTGTAATCTAGCACCAGTGTACTTTACAACTGCTACTCAAAGACCCAAATGCAATATGCAGATATCTGGATGTTTTCTGCATACAGCATTGATTATATCAGCTGTGACCACCATACAGTAGCTGCTCCAGTGTTGCTATGACTTGAGTATCATGCTAAATTAGGATTTAATTTTCAATTAGCTTCAATCGGAAGTTAATTTTATAGTTGAGAATCATGTCGAGGCTTGGGAGTATGAAAATAAGGTGGTAGTTGTGTAAAGTAGATGTGATGGGTGCCCAGCCTTTAATAACAAGATGAGCACATAGGCAGCCTCCTTCTGATTGAAAAAGAAATTGGTCTGAAGGTTTTGGTTAAAAATATTAGCAATGGGCTCAGCAATATAAACAGCGGCAACCTTTAAAAGATTGGGTTCCAAGTTGTCAGGCCCAGGTGAATTTTTGGATCAATACCTTTCAAAGCTTTACATATCTCCACACTAGAAATAGTACTGAAAAGAAAAGGGTCCCGAGATGAGAGTAACAATATCACAGAACTGGGATTTAAGCAATGTGACCCTGAAGCAGACATGATAAAACAGGCACAGTTGACATTAAATTCTCATTAGATTCAGTGTTCAACACCTTGTTTGGCGTTCTGGTGAAATTTAGTGGGATTGGTGAGGTTTTTCAAAACCAGTATTTTGACTTCGATGTTCAAATGAAACACCAAGCTGGCTGACGGCTGTCTGGCATTCACCTGCGGTTTTATGGTGTGTTCGGCACTATTGGCTCTAGTTGGTAGGACTTTATCAGCGGTGCTTTGGTTGATTCAGACCAGTTTGGCTGTTTGGCTGTTTTTTTTTTAATTTGTTTTTTTACAAGCAGAGGACCACAAGCTGATAGCACCAGAGCAAAGCAAGTAAAACTTTATTGTACCAGACATCAGAGTCCTTTTGCACTGTGAGCATGATGAGACTGCTTAATGAGATTCACTATGAAAATGGTTGGGTAGTTTTTTGTTTTGTTTTTTTTTTTGTTCATCTGCCTACAATGTTCTTTGGAGTACAAATAAAGACTATTGACCAGTTAATTTCTTTTCACTGGGCCACAGAATGTATGAGCATGTTAGCAGCCAGCCAGCAGTCAGGAGTCTTTTCTGTGTGTTCAAGTGCAACTTTGAACAGAATATGTGAAGCTATGTGATCAGCCTTTGTGGTGCATTGCAGTCTTAAAAACAAGTCAGACAGCACTGGAGTTAATGGATCAAGCTTTGGTCCAAGAGGTGTTTTTTTACGTAATCAAAATTTGAATAATAGTCTATGAACAGAGGATCGTTCCTTGTAGAAAACTTAAATGACTGAATTAGCGGTGCATACATTCCCATGCTCAGCATGAGGCCAACTTAGCATCAGAGATGAAACTGACTATTCACGTCACTGGAGTACATGTTATACTACACACTGACTGTACACTTTTCCTTATAATTCTCTGTAGCTCTCCATCTGCCTCCCTTCAATTACTCAGCTCCTAGTAACAACTGAAAACACGTATGAATATAAATGTATATTTTCTGCCATTTTGTTTAATCATGCAGGTCTCGATAGATACACAAATTCATAGAGCACATACAGTACATTAAATTAAATAACTTAGAGAAAGATTTTTTATATATGCTGTATGTTTCTCTTCACACACTGTGTTTGTGGATATGTGTGCTTGTGTGTGTGTGTGTGTGTGTGTGTGTGTGTGTGTGTGTGTGTGTGTGTGTGTGTGTGTGTGTTCTTCACCAGTCTTTGCTGTGGGGGTGTCTGTTATTATTAGCGCCTCTGTCGCCATGGAAACTATTTCAGTTACACTAATTGGCTTCATAACAAGAAGAGTGGGTACGTGTTGAACCAGCAGAGAGACGGAGAAAAATTGAGGGAGAAATGAGAGAAAGAGTGAAAAGGACAGGCTAAAAGTTAGAGTGCATGAAACGAGTTCTCCAAGGTGAAAGCTGGTAATCCACAGATATGTGGATGGGATGGAAGAGACAGTTGGAGAACAAGGATAGAGGAAGAAAGAAATGCTACATTACTTCCCAGATTTTTAGAAAATAGCACACATGCTCCCATGAGGTATTGCACTCAGCATCTGTTCTGCTACCATCTTGTAGGATATGTCTTCAGGTCTTTATTTTCTGATGCCATGGAAGAGAATGAAGGCAGGCTATTGTAGTGGTTCACTACCACGAGTTATTTAACGCTGGCTGTTGCGGTCGCTAGATCACTCATTAGATGTGCTGGAGTCTGCACACAATCAGAATCACTGAAGATATCAGGGCTTGTTTTCCTTCATTCACAGGGAGACATTTGATTATATTATTTCATGTACAGTATCAGAAACAACTTCCACAGTCTTCAAAATCGACCAGGCGGCATCATTAACGTTAACAAAAAGCCTGCATTTCGTCATTTTCTCTGCTCAGTTGTAGATGTTTGTTATTTTACTGTGTCTGAGTTGTTTTCTGATCTGTGCAAACATTCAGCAACCTCTCACTAGACCAAAGAATCTTTCTTTGACTAAATAATAAATGCTGCAGGGTGATGTCCGTAAATATAGGATGTGGACAAAACTTTATTCCACTCGCTGCATTCATTTGTGACACAACACAACCACCTGACACAAGTGTCTGCTAAGAAATCACATGTCACTTTACAGATTTTGTCACATCTTGTTTAAGGGCGTCTCCATCAGCTGCGGGGAGGGGCAGCTAAAAGTCTTTTCAAGCTGGGTTTGACATAAGCAACAAAATACAAGTAATTAGATGTGACATGCATTGCAAAATGCACAGACAGAAGTAAATGGGCTGCACTTTAACTCAAAATGACAAAATAACACTGGCTGGCTGTGAGCTTGGCAGTCAGACTACGGCAGGCTGGTCCATGCATATTGGAGGCACACAGATGGCCTCAGCACTGAATATGGATGAGGGATCTGACACCAAAACACAGACAGACAGGGTGGAAGAGAGAGAGAAAAAGAGGGGAAAAGGAAAGGAAGGGGAGAAGGAAGGAGACAGAAAGGAGGGCAGATCAATAAAGTAGAACCTCAGGTGTCAATTATATATCAGTAAATACATCTGATATCAATAACTTCACTCAATTTTCTCTATCCCCTTATCCCTTTTTTCCCTTCTCCTGCCTCCTCAATCCCCAGTCTATCCCTCTGGCTAGGCTGTATGCATTATGAGGCACACACAAATGTGTGTGTGTGTGTGAGTGTGATTGTGCGGTGTATTGTGGTTGTGTTTGTCTGTGAGTGGGCTGAAGGCCAAGAGCGAGCAAGCAAGAGGTGCAGTGCAACAGTAGCTGCCACAGCATCTGTTGGGCCGAGGGTGTGAAGGTATTCTCTAGCGATACACAGAGGTTATAAAAAAACAAACACTAACACGCAGTAACACATTTTTCATAAGCGGACAAATACACAAACAGGCGAGCAAAAAAAAACAACTCACTCAAGAACACACTAACAGACAAAAACACACTCATGCAAAGAGCCCAGAACATGCAAACACAATTTATATTCACTCCTCAGAAACAAATATATACTTGGGTAAAAGAATAAAACATCAGCGTTCCTGCCTGGGGCACTGTATTAATGTGTGTTTTCACATTTTGAGCCAGTGTATTTGTCTTTCTCTGTATGTGTGTGTAGGTTCCTGTGTGTGTGTACTGGTGTTGCCAGGGCTAATGATGTCTTTAGTAGAGGTGGTCTTTGCCAGTCTGGCGAGAGTGGTCCAGCAATCCTTCCATGTCTCCGCATTAACTCAGTTCATGTCTCTGTAGGAGAGAGAGAGGGATTGAGGAAGGCAAAGAGAGGAGAGGGAGCGACAGTTGGCAGATGTGAGGAAAAAGGGACAAAAAAAAGAGGAAAGGAGGCATGGACAGGAGTGGATATAGGATGTGTGAAGAGGAGGAAAGGATGTAGAGTGGCGAAAAGAGGAGGTGACAGAAGTAATGCCAGAAATAGCGGGCAGAGATTTGACTCTGTCATTTGAAAACTGTTGCTATGCTTCTTGAAAACTGAAGGTACTTTTAAAAGGCAAAGAAAGTCACTTGAATCCTGGAAAGTAAAAGCAGTCCTAAGAAGGGGCTCTTTCATATTATAGTGATATTGACATTAAGGTAATGAGCTGCAGCAAAATGGATGCATTTTAAATGTTTGATAGATCAGACACTCTTCCTCTTAATGATCAAACAAATGAGTTGAATCCAGGTAAAAACTATCATCCTTTACTGATTTCTCTTTGAAAATTTGTACCTGTCATTTTAACAAATATGCAGCTGAAGTGAAACAGATGAGTTAGAAAGTGATTTTTTTGCTTAAAGAAAATTAGATGTGGGTTGTGCAGAGGGAACTGCAAAGCCCCATAGGGTCCCAAAAGTAGTACTTTATAATCATTCTATAGTGTTGAGGAATAGAAATGTTGTTAGTCAGTAAAGGAACATCAGGTGGTTTTGTATATTTTATTCCACAAAGTGCAGATCAGATGACATATACTTTATATTATCCAAAGCATATGAGATTGATTTACTACCTTCAAGGAAGCCGCTAGTTTGAGCCTCGGTTAGGTAATCCATCACACTGAACATTTAATCAGCTAAAAAAAATTTTTGTCAAAAGTTGCTTCTTACCATATTTTACAGTTTCCTTCTCACAATGTCTGTCTTTGCTAAATCTTTGTCTTCTTGATTTGATTGTTGACTATACAGATAATCTTTTTAGGGTAGCATTCATAAGCAGTGTATGAATATGATTTTATTAATGTCTCTAATTTGTCAGCTACGACACCTACTCCTGTGGGAACCTATAAGTGAAGGCCAGAGTGCAAATAGATAATGAATGTATAGTAAAACACAGTTTTAATATAAAATGTGTCTTCATAGGCAGTACTTCATGTGTACATTGTACAAACACTGTCCTTACTGTGTATCTGCATAAAACTACATTATAGTGTATTATAAAGCATGTATTGAATGTTAATAAACTACTCATACAGTAGATGCTACATACACAACATCTCTATAGTATTTCAATGTTTATGTAACCTAAATTTTACTAGAGGAAGAAGGTAATGGTGTTTGCTCCAGTCACCCTGCAGCTAAAATGAAGGATTATGCAATAGATGACCGCAAACCACACACACTTTATTGTCAAATACGGGCTATTTGAGCATCCGTAAAGCCCCTAAACCCCCATTAGACCACCCTCACAGATATTAGGGTTACTTATGTTGCCTGATTCAACCTCATCTTGAGCCTGTGCAGGAATGTAAAGAAAGTTCTTGGTTGACATTTCCCTTACTCTCCTGTCAGGGCAGGACAGTTTACACCTTTATCATAGGCCTTCTTCACAGCAGACACTGACTTGTCACAGTAACAATAATAGTTTTAATAATAGTGTGCACAGATTAGATTAGATACTGTTTTCCTTCCATGAAGATATATCAGTTTTGTTTCAACCATGAATTCGAATAGACTTCAGCAAACGTTTCCCATGAAGAAGCAAACTACAAACTTAGGGAGGTTGAATGTTGTACACTAAAAAAAGATACATTTTGTGAAGTGCGTCTCTTCAAGTTTAATATTGTCCAAAAAGTTGCAGTCTAAACATTTCCAAGTTGCAAGTTGATTTTTTACAGTGAAAGGTGCTGAAATGAAAGGAAACCAGTTGCTGCCTTGTAGGTAAATATCAATCTAAAAAGTTATGGTATGCTTTGCAGTAATGTCAAGTATCTGTGATTTGTAGTTAATGGACCAAAGCACACAAAAACCATGTTCTCGTTTTCTCCACTTTTTTTCCTCCGGTCTCCCCCTCTTCGCTCTCTCATCTCCCCTTTTTTCTGCCTCTTACCAACCAAGGGAGCCATATAATGGCCCTCCTCAGGGAGCACCTTGTAATGTCTGTCAGTAAGATTGAAACAGGCAAAGTTTCACCTCCGGCTCAGTTCCCCAGTGACTGCTCGTATCAGCTACTGGGCCTCGATTACTTCTTTGTATCTCCCATCTCCATCAGCAGCAGGGAGATGAAATACTTGGTGATACATTTCTTTGTCTGGGTCCAGGGACTTGAGTCCCTTTTGGGTCCGCTCTCTCCCATCCTGACAGATAAGACATGTCACTTTTGTGTGTGTGTGTTGGTGCTTGGATGGGATTGGGGGCTTCATGCGACAGGCACAACTGGTGGCTCAATGAACTAATTTTAATGTATCAGTGTCTTTCTGTTTGTACACTCTTTGTTCAGCGCTCTCAAAGACAATCTCATGTCTTTGCTCCTTTTATTTGAGTTTTTTCCATTTGCTTGTTTTTTTTTTTTCTCAAGATTGTTTCACATTGTGATTCACTAACATTTTGTTTCTCAGTTTGTTGTTTCGAGACGTAATTTTCTTTTGACACTTGAATGAGCCATCCTCCCAGAGAAAGCCCCATTCATATCTATAAGCATTTCTGAAAAAAAACTATAAATACAACTTCTTATTTTTGCTTGTCTTATTTTAGCAGCCCAATATGCAATAAGAACTTACTTCTGGTGCCAATGTTCAGTACCAATGCAGGGATTAGAAAAAGCGTAAAGTAAGAGTGTGGAGGTCGGGGTGGTGGCTGGGCGCGTAGCTAGGGGACTTTCATGCAGGAGATTGAAGCTAACCTCCAATCACAGTCCTACAATTATTGTTTGCATTACTATTAACAAGCACCATAATCTTTCCCAAACTTTAACCACACGACAGTTGCCATGCACAGATGTTGTAGAAAGCGATGTTGAAAGCGATGAAGTTGATGTTTTTAAAAACACTGGCATTGGATGTAAAAAAAAAAAGTTAAACATAATTTGGAGTTTTGCAGAATCATCTAATACCGAGTTCCTGTCTGGCATTAGGGATTAGGGCTCCGCCACACAAATGAAGATGGTGTGTACAGCTTGTGAATTAAATCAGGGATGTACAGCACCACATTTTGAATTAGTAATGAGATTTTATCCACAATATGGACTCTATATTCCCACAAACACACACACACATGTTAAAGTACCTGTTGGCTTTTCCTGCAGGAATACATGTGCACTTCAGAGGTAATGGCAGTAATTACAGAGAATCAAAGCACTGACAGAGACATGGGGAGAGATGAGGAGACAGGCAAGGACAGAACAAGGAGAAGATGAGGAGAAAGAGAGGAAATAGAGACCAAAAAATAAAGAATGGAGGGGGATGGATGCAGAGTGAAGGTCCAGGAGTATAGGCGGGAAAGTAAAAGGAAAGGGCAGAGTGATGCAAATTGGCACATACCTTGCCTTTCTGCACAGTCAGCGGAGTGTCGGAGCCAAGAAAAAAGGTGCAAAGCACGAGGGCGGCTTGTATATGTGAAACGAAGGGAGAGATGCAACAATAAAGACAGAGAGAAAATGGTAAATGTAGGGGAGACTGTCACGTCGGGAAACTTCAGAAAGAGAGGACAAGGACAAGAAACACTGCTGATGCCTCAGATGAAATATCGAACATTAGACAGCTACAAAGACGTGATGCATGTTACTCAGAAGTGGTGATGTGGAAAGGAAAAGGGAAAGAGAGACATGAACAGGTTCATTGTTATACAACTATGTGTTCTGCTTAGTTAAATGCTCTCACTTGGGTTTGGCTGGCACAAACTCTATGAGAGCGCAGACGTGCCATCGATCCATCTACCACTGTAGTAGTGAGTATTAATGCTTCTGTTTTTTTGTGATTACCTCGTACTTGCAAACTGAAAGGCGCCACAGAAACAGAAACGGCTGTTAAAGTAACTCAATAAGAAAACAAAACAAAAACATTGGAATTTGCAAAGTTCATTCCGTTCTGTTCATTATATGTTTTCAGTTACACACGCTCTGTCACTTTTGTCTCTGCCTGAAGCATTAGCCAGGCAGAGACATTTGCTCAAACTAGAAAGACAGAAAGAAAGACAGAAAGAAAGACACCGAGTGACATGGAATGTAAATTAGCCTAATGTTGCGTCTGAACTCACAAATACATTAGTTCAGGGCTTGTTTGAACAATCAAATGAACACCCGCAGAGAATGCAATTACACTCACTCCTGCTGTCCCTCCTCTTCTTTTTCTTCCTCTCCCTCGCTCACTGTCTCTTTCAAAGCTTTAAGTGTTTTTGATTTAATCACAGGCAGCGCTAATAGATGCCACAGCTGCAGCCTGTCTCACACACACACACACACACACACACACACACACACACACACACACACATACACTCCACTACATGCAGAAGTGAGAACATGACTAGTGACAATGTGTCGGTTTGTTTTAAATTGTCCCCTATTTTACAGGGGTGATACCTTCATGATACAACTCCAAAAACAAATGAAATGGTTGAAAAGCAGCAGAAATTGTACCACTGTACCTCAGCCTGACACATTTAACCTTTATTATATTGTTATTTTTACATTCTCATGTCTCAGCAATATAGCATTTTGTGATCTTTAAAAAATACCTCCATTTCAACACAATCAAATTCAGGCTAAATACTTTGTAATAAATCCCCTCCAATCAGAATAAAAATGTCAGACTCAGTACCCAGACAATTAAGAAAAATTCTTAAAGGATTAAAACTGTCCAAATGGAATCTCTTAACTTTCCAATTATCTTTCCCAACGTGTATAACCAAATGTAGGACAGGCTATGACTGCACATTTGACACTGACCTTTCCTTCACTAAATTTTACTCACAGGATAAAGTTGAATTAACTACATATCACTTTACAAAAAAAACCCAAAACATTAAATAATAATAAAAAATGCTTTGGAAATTAGTAACTTCTGTCTTTCTTACTTGGTATTCATTAATGATAGAGGGAGGAGGATGGTAGAGAAAGGTGCAAAGAGGAGAGGTTATATCGTCCCCTCAGGGATTAGATTGAGTGCTTAATTCAAGTCGTCAACCTGAAGGTCAAAGACAGATGTAGAGAAGAAGGCCGGGTTTAAGTACAAAGGACAGGAAAAGAAAGAAAGAAGAAAGAGAGACGCAGAAAGACAGCAGAGGTCGTGTTGTATTGTTATTGCTTGGATGTCATGTTGCTTTCACATGTCCATTTCTCTTTGCGTCCGTCTCTGTTTTATTTGGTTAGAAGAATGGAGCTAAATCATACTGCCATATTTATGTAAAGCTGCCCAGTGGTGAGGTGGTTTGCAGAAGTGGGGGCTCAGATTTTAAAGACTAATGTTACATTAAACAATAAAAGTGTCCATAATGTGAGCTACTCATGACATATTACAATTCAGCTGCAACAAAGACACTGCAGCATGTGCACTTGTCCAAAGGGTGGTGATGTCCATTCACTGAGAGTTAGTTCAGATTCTGCAGGTAGACAAACTTTACAGGACACACAGGAAGAAACACTTTTCAAATTTAATTTTCAGTTCACAATTGGGAGATGTGTCTGCATGACAAACAAGAAAATGACCTTTCTTCACAAGACAACACAGATAGTGCCTGCTCCCAAAGACACACACAGACGCACACAGATTGAAAAGTGCAGTGCAAAGAATGGAGATACTTTTAAGAAAAAGTCAGAAAGGAGGAATTCTGCCATCTTTTGTCTTCCTCTGTGTCTGAGAGGACAAATCTCCACATCTACTCATTGCACTGTGTGTGTGCGTTTATCGATGAACATATGTGTGCTTGAGTGTGTGTGTGTGTGTGTGTGTGTGTGTGTGTGTGTGTGTGTGTGTGTGTGTGTGTGTGTGTGAGTGAGTATATTTAGATATGTCGACATGCCTCCACAGGCAATCCTCCTCTGTGTTACCATGGAAACGAAAGAGCCAAATTGTCAGTTTGCACTAGAAAAGAGGGGTAAGTGATGCAGAGCCTCGATGTCTTTGTGTGTTTGTGTGTATGTGTGTGTGGGAAGTGAGATAAAGGAAGAATCCAATGTGTATTAACTTCATGTATACATTTGGGTGTGTGTAGATGAGTCTTTCAAAGAGGCTCTGTTTGGAGAATGTTTATGTTTTGGTTATTGAGGCTGATAAAACAATACTAGCAGCATCACGCCCTTGCCCTCAGCCACTAAATGTCTCCATGCATGTTTGACCAGGAAATTAAATCTTTCACGCTTTTCAGACAACGCTGAGCCGTTTGATCTTCCTCATTGTCTCTGCCAAGGTTATTGACCCTTTCCTACCTGCCAATCTTCCTCCTCTTTCTGTCTTATCGACATCTCATCTTGTCCTTTCTCTCCTTCTATTTTTTGTTCTCTCTCTGCGTCTCACTGTGCCTTTTAGTGCATTTGTCCACCCCTCGCCGGGCAATCGTAGTGAGATACAGCTGTTCTGGGAGGAACCAAAAAAGATGATGAGGTTTCGCCAAGGTTTATTTAACCGCTCTTGGGGGGTCTTGTGCTCCCCAAAAGTGGTTAAATGAACCTAACATGTTGAAGTAGAAAGTTTAGATTCCTAAACTTGTTAAGACAACTGTTATTCTGCTCTGTTTGTTTTTAGAAAAGCATGGCTCAAGGAGACTGTCCTCCTGGAAGAATGACCCCATAGATTGTCTGTGCAAGCATCTTACTATGACCCATAGTTACGTTTTACGGTTAGGTGGCATCTAGTTGCCATAGTAATTCTGACCGGAGCAAAGAAAGAAGTCAGGTGAGGTAATATAAAGAGCAACAAAGTCTGCGTTAGGAGGAGGTTGGGGATGGATTGATGGGTCAACAAAGCTTAGACTGCTGTTTGTTTCTTGCTTGAAACCAATAGTCAGTGTTTTTTTAATGACTGACTGTTCCACAACCTTAGCTGTGGGTTAAATTTTGTTAACGTGATGATGAAGGTCCAGTACACATGCTGCTGGTACACTCCTATGAGTCGTATGTGAGGGTAGGTACAAATGACCTTCGTGGTTGTTTAGGTAAGAGGACTTGTTGGGCTCCGGGGATGGCAATGTCGGCCTGTCAGATGGTCTATCTCAAGAGCGATTGGATGGATTGTCATGCAATTTGGTGCAGACGTTCATTGACTTTTCATCTTGCGCCACCAGCAGTTCAAAATTTTCACTTATCTAGTGAAACATCTTAACATTTACCAGGGGGAACAGTAGCAGGAATTTTGTAAAGACATTTATGGTTCACATGATGAACTGTTAAATCACTTTGGTGACCTCTTAATTTTTCTTTTTAGAGCTGTCATCAGATCAGAATTTTGGTTTGTCCAGAACTTTGATTTATGGCCAAATATCTGCAAAACTAATAACATTTCCATCAGCGTCAGCTGTACTTTGTTCATAGTGCTAATTAGCAAATGTTAGCATGCTAACATGCTACACTAAGATGGTTAATATGGTAATCACAGTGCTGCTAGCATGGCTGTAGAGTCATTTTAAGATCTAAAAACTATATAGAAGTCATATTTTAGTTTCTCCGGTAAAATTCAGATTGCAATGGCAAAGAAAGAAAGACTCCATGACCAGTTTCAGAATGGAAACCACAACCATCAATGAAAGTTATCTATTGGGCAGACACCTCTCAAGTAACTTCTCCTGTTGTGCATTTTTATCACAGTTTTGGCTGTAACCCCATTCCAACTTCTCAGACACAAAAAAAATTCTAAAAGAAAAAAAAGTAAGTGGTGGCAAGGTAAACCTCAGTGCAATAAAAAACTGCTCTAAAAAATGTGGGCATCAGTTTTGCGGCAAATTGAAATGTAATTATTTTGTCAGATTCTTAATAGTCGTCTAACCTCAGGGTACATTGTTCACTGTTCTGTAATGATACATGCTGACACTGATCAAAGTGAAAGTAAAACTGCAGTCAACAGTAAATTGTGGGTGCAAGATCGGCACAATCCTTTTCACTCAAAGGGCATGTAGGCGTGAAAACCCGCCAGCAGTAGATACAAACCCTACCCCACAACAAGGAGAGAAAGCGCAGTTAAACTGGGCAAAACAATTCTGAGAGAACAAGGAGGAAAATACAACTCTACATCTCTTCTCTCTCCCTGTCTGTTTGAGCTGTCAGTCATTCAGTTGCTCTCTGTGCATGCTAGCAGAGTCTTAGTTAGTCTTTAGCTACACATGCTCTTACCTGCGGACACTGAATAGAGATTCTAAAAAAGATATTGTAAGGGTGAGGGAAAGGAAGGTCAGTAAGCTGAGATACGGTAATAAACTGTGTACTTGACTTCAACGACGCCTCAGGGAGTGTGAAAGCAGTTTTCTGTATACAGTATATACATGCAAGATAGTTTTTGGGGAAATGCAAAGATGTTTTGTTGCCATGGGGAAGGTAGAGAAGAAAAAGCAGAGCAGCCACGGCTGATTTGAATTAGCAGTCCATGCTGGTACGTTTTTTGGTTTTGTTTTGTTTTTGGGTTTTTTTTACAGAAACAGTGTCTGAGCGTTTGTGCAAACTGAGACAGGAGCTATTATTCTCTTCATCTCATCCTCTCATCATTTTTCCTTTCATTTCACTTCATCTGTCTGTTTTTTCTGCATCTATCAGTGTGAGTGGCAGCAGTGAGTGGGTGCATGAAATTGCAAGAGAGGGATGAAGGAGGGGAGGAGCAGAGAGAGAAGAGACGGTGTCAGGGCTGTTTGTGGACAATGCACAATACACACTGTAAAATGTGCACGAAGTTTGGATAGAGTACTGATACACACATACACACAAACACACACACACACACACACACACACACACACACACACACACACATACTCTCTCGATCTCGCTCTCTCTCGCTCTCTCTTTCTCTCGAACACACAGATTAGATTTATTTGATTTCCCGACAAGGAGTTGAGGGAGCAGTGTGACATTCATAAATGGTTTGCTCTAGGTAAGAGAAGATGTTCTGCTTCTGGTTAATCCAACAATAGCAAACAGCCAAATCTCACATTTTATGAATAACACTTCACTTCTAATGCTATGCTAGTTTTACCATGGTAATTATTGTTTTAGTATCTCTGAGTGCATTAGACCACATGGATAATGTTGCATCTCTATTAGCAGGACTAATTTATGTCAATAATGAATTTTTGTGTGATTTTTACATTAGGGTGACAAAGTACCTTGACTTGTCAGGTATCATATTTGCCAGACTATTTTTTTAACAAACTTTATTTATAATTACCAACATTTACAAAAAGCAAAAATCTAACCCCATTTCCCCACCCACCTTACCAGTCATCCACCCAAACCAACCTCTTGGGTATACGACCTTGGAAAAAAACATCACCAAAAAACATAGGGGAAAAAAGATAAGTAAATAAAGAAAATAGATAACTGAATTAATACATTTAAAGAGAAACATTTGGGAGGGAAGGGGCCATGGAGCGATCAGCCATCTTTAGCATCAGGCACAATTATCCTTAATTTTGTGTGACCCGAAGGGTCATTCAGAGGCAAAAGCCTCTTTTAGAGAGCCCTTAGAGTCTCTACAAGTGTTTTTATGATTAGGAAACATTTTTGCTAACTTGGCAATAGTATAATGGACTCTAAATAGAATTTTCCATTGGAGTAAACTGTATTGTGCACAAATATGGAGAGGGCACCAAGTTGCACCAACCACCATACCATCAATGATTTTGGAGTCCTCTCCCCGCATGTTCTTATCATGGGATAAAGAGCTGAGGTCAGCTTGGTTAAATGAGTCATATATGGTGGCACTGTCTCATTACTTTATATATACACAGTTTCACAATTGACTTTTCCGGAAATACTACATCGCTACATATATTGATACTACAATATAAAACAACATATTTCCCATGATTGTAGATTTTATGCGTATAGCCCACTCCTTATGATAACTAAACAAAGGTAATATCTGTACCAAAACCAAAGTAATGACCCTAGGCTCACAATATTCTGCAGTGTTTAACTGTCCGAAGTTGTGCTGCGTTTGTAGCACAATCTTGTTCTTGTGTCTTGTCCAAGTGTCACACTGTTTAACATCCTCTCTCAGTCCTCTCTTCAAAAGCTGCTGTTCGGGGTCCACTACTGTGTGTCTGATCTGCCTGATATTTTAACTGGCTCCAATCTGCCTGTTTACTGTTGGGCTGTACCTTATGGTGGCCTTTTTCAAGGCAACTCAAGCTGCTGTTATGTTGTTAGCACTTACTGGAAGAGCATCAGCTAAACGGAGCGATAATAGTATAGTCAAAAAGGCCTGTAAAAAAATCTTTACTATCTCCAAAAAAGATAATACTAGTAAACAGTGAGGAGAGAAAGAGGGGTCAGTGGGAATGGAAAAAAGACAGCTGTTACAGTTAATCATCTCTCAGTAACTGTAGAAACGGCCAACAGGGATGTAAAATTGACGACACCTTGAGTACAGAACGAGAGACATGAAGAGAAATGTATAGAATGGGTAGAGGAATGTTGGATGTCATTAAGACAGGTTTTACTTAATCGCATGCTTTACCTTATTATTCTAGGTTATAGCATAATAAGGTGTAAGGTCTGTGTGTGTGAGTGCCAGTGTGTGTTTTTATGTGTCAGTCACACAAAGAGAAATCAAGGCGTAGGGAGGAATTAATCAGCACTCTCTTCCTTTCAGTGGAGCGTGCTGATGGATACAGTTATTATGTAAATTATTGTTCCTGAGTTTGCTCTGCAGAGCCTAATTTTGTCTTTTGTGTTGCTGCCTCCTTTGCACAGAGATCTAAAAGCGAGCAGGGGTTATGTGCATGTAAAAGATTAGCAGCAGCTCCTCTATGAGTGGAGTGAACTACACTGACCTCTGAGTCACAGTAATCCTCAGTTCAGAGCAGTGAGAGCTTTACAGAGCTCTGTTTTCACTGCAGATTTAAACCAGTTGTAGAGACTTTCTACACAAATTCAACCCACTCTTTAGAACCTGGTTGAAACATTTTGATCCTGTTGTTCCATGTATCCTGTTGTTAAAGACAGAAATGTCCTAAAATTCTGCCTTAATTTCACCCAAAATATCTTCAGAGTTTGGTTTGGAGAAATGTCCCAAAACAGCTTGCAGAGCAGATTTAGGAAGAACCCCCCCTGATCCAGTGCAAAACACAGCTTCGTAATTGCGTCTCATCCAAACATACAGCTTTTCTACAGAAACAGAAAAAACTGAAGCACAGCATCTTCAAACAATTGGTGCAAAAGCAGAAACTTTGTCTGCTTTTTCACGACAGCCACAATATACAAAAAAATTCACATCTTTAACAGAGCATTCAGACCAAAAACCCTCGATTTAAAAAATGCAAAGGGCTGCATAGCGGGGGGCATGTTGTTTCAGATACTGATGAAATGATGAAATATATTCTAGGAAGGCCAGTTAGAGTATTAGATCCATGAGACGCCAAAACACTGCATAACAGTTTATAATGCAATGAGGAAGGATTTTAGTGTTGTGTAAAGGCGACAGTTACCTTACCTTGCTTTGAAATGGCCGCAGGGTAAACAGAACAAATTCACCTTTATGATTACAAGGTAATCTACCAGGAATGTGCACTGGCATGGATTTGCTTTATTGGCCAACAAAGGGCCTGACCAGATGAGGTTGCACTGATTTGCCAAAAAAATTGAGCCAAGTTCAACGATAAGATGGAAGCTGGAAATTGTATTTGTATTCACCTGAAAGCCCGATTACATTCACATCCTCCCACTAAAAGCTTGGCCCTAAACCTAATGGAATATTATATCCAACAATAATCTCAAATCATTTTGATTTAAAAAAAAAAAATTCAGCCCTGCACTTATTAATTTAATTTAGTCTGTAGGAAAGGTTTTCTTTTTTAGTTTGCAGCTTGATGAGAACCTTGAAAACCGCACAGGGCTCTTAAACTGTTGGATGCAACTTCACTGTGAAATATTTTACTGTCCTCGTCAAGCCGTCAAATCAGTTGTGAAACATGTGGAAAAAGAGTAGCTAGAATGCAGCCCACGAGTGTGTCCTTTAACCTTCTCCCTGCTTTACTGGTTAAGAGCAATAGATTGGGAGAAAAGTGGATGATGCACGCAGGCAAAAACACAAGTAACAATTTATGCCCCGATGTATATTTAAAAAAAAAGTACTGATTTTTCTAACACAGCAGAGACAAGAAGTATGTGGAGACACTGCACATACTCATGTGTGAAGCACATAAAATACCTGCTTGTATTTTTGTGGTTATTTTCTTTTTCTCTCTGAAATAAATCGTATCGTTTCACAAATGCGAACAGCAGACCTCATCTTTCTCATCCCTAGAGTCTTTCTTTCCTTTTCCTTCATCTCTCTCAGGTCAGGTCAGTTTAGATTCCAAGTAAGCTCCAAAATAATCATTGTAATTCATATGGGGGGAGCTTAGAGTTGAGGCCCATTGAAATATTTTGTGCACTGGAGGTGGGTTTATTTTATCTTTAATCTCTTTGATGTTGCCCTAAAATTTTTATGGATATTGTCTGCAACAAGAAAAAAAAATCTCCCCAATTTGTCATTCACTTCAGCGTACACTTCCAACACAAATCTGACATAAAAACATAAAGCTATAATCTGTAACAAAGTAATGCACTTTCCATGATAGAAAAGGAGCAGTTGTATATTACTATTTAGCCTTTTTTTTCCAACTGAATCATCTGCTGAGCTATGGAAAAAATAAAATCATAAAACTCTGAAATAACAACCTCACAAAGGTAGAAAATCAGTTAAATAAATGTTGACTTATGTGGCAAATGTCAGCAGAATTAGGTTAACAATTGCAGGGTACGTAGCATAAATGTTAATTATGTATTTGGCATTTCACTAATGTGAGGTAGAGGGAGGGGCAGGACTTCATCAAATGTGCTTAAACACACATTAGAGCTTGCGAAGAAACACACAGGAAAACACACACACACACACACACACAGATGGAACATCAAAGGCTGCCGAGTGACGAGTAAGTGACTGCTTGATCAGAAAGTTTTATTTCTCTTCCTTTGACTGATCCGACAGGAAACAGACACACAACCTCTGTATCCTGGCAACAGCCCTCTTTCTGTGGACCTGATGGATGGACAGGATGCAAGAGTGTGTGTGTGTCTGTGACTGTTTTTGTGAGTTTGAATAATGACTTGTGAATATACTTGTGTCTTCTGCCAGTTAAACCTCCTAAAATCTGCCAGACCCAGCAGTCGGTCCAACTCGATAAACCTGCACTGCGCGGCCAAACGTTCAAACCCACAGAACCTTATTTTCAATTATCACCAAGTTTTCATGCTGACTCTCGGGTAGTAAATTATCTGTATCAAATAACATACAAGACATATAAAATAAGTCCTTTTGATGTAAGAGGCCCTTTTAATGGAAGACATTATGACATGTACCAGTCAGACAAGCACAGATGTAAACAATTAAATTAATGATGGCTGAATTCTATTCAGAAACTGCAGTTTCAAGGTCTTCCTGTTGTGCATTCTGGTTGTCTTATGTACTGTCTGAATCCAAATGTCCACCCTCTGGACATAATACTGGCCATATGTACTGTGACATGCGCGTCATCATCATGTCAATTTTGCAAGGCTGCAAGACGGCAAGGCTACGCAAGCCCCTCATGTGACGGACCTTGGACTTCATGGCTTTTATTTTTTAGAGGTTCTTTTAATGCATCTTGGTGTCATCTTTTTCTGCACATTTCTGCAATTTTATAATAATAAACAGTGTTTCTACATGATGCAAGTAGAGTCATCATACTTTTACTTCATCGTGTTTTATACATTTAACCCATCAGTTTTTCTTGTCGAAGAGAATGAAAAAAGATCCGCAACCCCTCTTGCAGACAGCCCTCTGCACTTGCAGACTTTCCGGGAATGTGCTAGTTACGTCAGTGAGTCTGCTAGTGTGGTGGACACTGGATATTTGGTTTCAGCCACAGGGACAATTGTATAGAACAAAGCTACCCTTAATGTTATTAGTAACACCTGTGCTTTCCTTCTGTGACAAGCCAAAATGTCAGCTGTGGAAAAGGCCTATGATGTGGCCATATAAAACACTGTATGCAGGGAGTGAAGATTTCATTTAGTATAAACATCATATTTCAGTGCAGTGACATTTTCCTATAAAATTTAAATAAATTCAATGAGAAAATCAAGAGTTTGATTTTGAAAGTATGTATTATAGGACTTCCTGTAGATTTGGGTGATTTCTTTTTCAAAAATGTATCATTTTTCTAAATAGTATCAGTCTAAGTCCTGTGTACTCATCACAACGTGGCTTTACCAAACAATTACTGACATTCAGCCATTCAGGCCAGCTTGCAGCATCAGCAGTTTGAATTCAAACGATCTGCTGCTGCCAGTAAAAAGCGGCCCAGTAAAGTAACTCTTCTGCTTGGTTTGATTCAGTCTTCAAATTTTTAAGTTTAACTGGTTGAGCTGAGTTTTCAGCTAACCCACATTTATGTGAAGAACATTATTCTGGTTCTACGCCAGACTAGATTTGAAAACATGAAAATTGAATGACATGGAGTCTTTGAGGGTTTTGTTATAAGAAGAGGAAGTGACGATGGTATGACGAACTGCATTATGGCAAAGGAAAGCATAATCAGATTCCCTTGGAAAATGTAAATATAATCCTGCAACATCAGATCCAGACACAATCAGAGAGGTGCATGTTAATGGAGTCTTTTATATATTTGTTTGTGTAGGAGTTTGTGGGCATGTCTGTGTGTCCAAAAATCTTAGTTTGAATTGCTGTATGGCATGTGAGAGCCAATACGTATGTACCTATATATGTTTGTCCATGTGTGTGTGTATTAGTGTGATGGTTCTTGGCCTGTGTGGGTGTAATAGCATACCTGTGTGTGTGTGTGTGTGTGTGTGTGTGTGTGTGTGTGTGTGTGTGTGTGTGTGTGTGTGTGTGTGTGTGTGTGTGTGTGTGTGTGTGTGTGTGTGTGTGTGTGTGTGTGTGTGTGTGTGTGTGTGTGTGCGTGCGTGCGTGTGTGTGAGCGTCTTAATCCTCCCGTCAAAATGATTTTACAGCCCTCGTTCATCTCCTCCAGTCTTTCCAAACAGAGGAAGAGAAGATTAGTCACACCTCCTCCACTCTTGCTCTCAGTCTCTCCCTTTATCCTCTCTTCCACAAGTGTGCGTCTGTGTATGTGTGTGTGTGTGCGCGTGAAAGTGTGTTTGTGTTTGTGTGTGGGCTCAGCGGTTTTACGTAAAGCTCCATAGAAAACGCAAGAGTCAAGCAGAGAGTCCTTGGCAGCAGAATGCAATTGCTGTTCAATGGACCATTTTCTACAGAGCTGACCCTGCCATATTGAGTTTTCTGCAGAGCAGTACGCATACACACACATGCACACACAAATATAACAGGTTTAGATAATGGAGCTGCAGTGAGAGATTCAAGAACATACAAGAGAAGTGATAACCGCACACACAGAGGCACACAAACACGTACAGAAAGAATTGTGCAAATACATAGCCGTATGCATGAATGCAACAGTATGTGTACACATGTATATTACACGTTTAAGAACACACACAAACATATATATATATATATATATATAAGTACACGTCTGAGACAGACAAACAGACAGACACACACACACACACACACACACACACACACCCACACATATACGAAGATGACAGAAAGATGTGGTTTTTCAGAATTAAGTGCCCACGTTTGGCTTGGTAATGATAATTACCACCTAATCACATATTTACACACAAAGCGTAATTACCTACACAAATGTTTATAGACAGTGATTGTGTGTGTGAGTGTGTGTTTATACAGTGTGTGCAGGTGTGCATGTGTGACTTGAGGTCAAAGGGAAGTGGGTGGCTTTCCCTTCATGGTGGAAGTGTGTGTGATGACACGATGACCCTTTCATCGGTACAGCTCTATCACCTTTGACCTTTAACCCAAACAAATCATGTGGGGGGGAACACCTTAATTTACACGTCATGTTGCTTATGTAATATTTTTTTAACCACGGGACCCGACTTAAAACAGGGGTCTGACCTGTTTTCATATCATGTTTTAGAGAGCATTACTTTACTCATTTTTTGTGCCAGAAGGATTTTTTTTTTCCTGAGCCAAATCCATTAAATGACAATATCCTTTTCTTACACAGAATATTTATGTGAAATTGAGAGAATTTAATTAAAATTTTGCCTATGTATCTATATGTCAATTGCAGACAAATGTCACCAAAACAATTTATTCAGTTTACATCAATAAAACTACCATGAGACTTCCACTAAAACTTCACCAAAACTTGTATCACACCAAGGAGTTGCATGAACACAATGTCAAAAAACTGCTGATTTTCATACGCTGTAGAATTGTTAACAAATCTTTAATAATAATAATTTCTCTCTGTGTCTCTCTCTCCCATTTATGTCTCTCCACCACTTGTTGATGCTGTTCGATGTTTTCATTAAGGTAAGAGACTAATGCACACACCCACTGTATCACAGTGATGATTGACTTAATTTGTGATAGATAGACAGATAGATAGATAGACAGATAGATAGATAGATAGATAGACAGATATTTGGACTGTAAGACTGGATAAGATAGATTGCATTGATAGAGCGACATGGGGAGGATGTATCAATAGGCAGGCCGATGAACAGGAAGATTGATCGAGGGACTGAAAGTAGGGTAGATAGATCAACAGATGGGCAGATTAATAGATCTCAGATTAATAGATTATCACACGGACAGAAATAGAAAGATGAGCACAGAGATATAGAGACCAAAAAATGGTGGAGAGGAGGAAAATCGTTTCTATAAGTCTGCTACCAGACATTTTGGCTGTGATGGCTTTTCTCTGTTGCCATGGCAGCACTGTCACATACCAGCTGGACCAGAGGAGAGATGCCCCAACACACACACACACCTTGTTTTACTATATTTGTGGGGACCCATCATTGATGTATAGCCTTCCCTATCCCCTTACCCTAACCTTAACCATCCCAACTGAATGCCTAACCCCAACCCTTTCCCTAATTTAAAAGTAATTCTAACCCTAAAACCAAGTCTTAACCCTCAAACAGCCTTTTAAACTTGTGGGGTTCAACAAATAGTAGCAGCTGTTAGGAACTACAGAGTCAGAGCAAAGAAACACACCAACAAAAAGCTCACAAATGATGTATAAAAAGAGTTATGCATTCTTTTTATACATCCTTTTTTTTCAACAATATAGTGGTGCCACAGGATTAACACAAGGTTCACATTATCCTACATTAACATAATAATAATTATTGTCCACTTGAGATGATTGTAAGAGGTCAACTCAAGACATTCAGACAAACAGAAAAGTTCAAACTGCAGGTCACCTCACCTCTAAATCGCTCTCATTGACTGCATTGACTGCATTTTCCTCTAATCTTTCGTTCTTTCTTTCGTAACCTCATCTCCATTCCCTCTAACCTTTCCCACCCCGATTCGATCCACCTGAATTTGCCATATGTTCTAATCCCATGTTTCCATCAGTCTCTCTGCCTCCCTCATCTGTCTTTTTTACGCACATCAACACACACTCTCTCTCTCTCTCTACCCCTCACCCGCTCAATCTTTCCTCTTTTATCTTTTTCTCTACCATTGTCTGCCATCCATCATCTTTTTCCACCTCATCTCTTGTTTCATACCTCCTAAAATCTCCACCTGCTTCTCTTTTGTCTTTTCTGCTCCCACCTCTCCCTGTCATTCTCTTGCTCTGCCTCTTCCTTTGTCCTTTCAATCTTGTCTTATGCTGCTCTCTGCTGCTATTACTCTCTCTACACTATTGACTTCAGTCAGTCTTATTGTTGAATTGATTACAGTTGAGGACAAGATTCAGATTTAGGCTCCACACACACACATACACACACACACACACACTGAATCACATGTAATACAAACCTTGTACACAAATGTGTAATAAGCTGTGCAGTCACTCTTCAAACACGTTAACCTCACTGTGCCTGCAGAGACAATATATGCAGTTTAAACATTGGAGAAGCACACAAACACACCCAAAAGCACACACATGCCAATGGACACACTGATATTAATACAGGTAAGTAACAAGGCTATGATAACAGAGTTCAAATGGTCGGCCTTGAGTGTCTGTGAACATGTTTGTGGCGGAGAATTAATGGCTTGATTATAATCTCTGTATATGACTTTGCCCACTCAGGAAATGCACAAGTTCTGCCACACATACACTTACACAGAGAGAGAGAGAGAGAGAGACACAGAGAGAGAGAGAGCGAGAGAGAGAGAACTAGGATAAAGCAGTGCAGTTCTTGTGAAATGTGGTCAAAATACAAAAAAACTCAGTATTAAATGAATGAATGAATATACAATATGAAGATATGTTTGTTTTCTAGCAGCAGAAATTGTGCCTTCTTTGCCACCTCTGTCAAAAATGTGAAAATGCAATTTCACAGCAGCCTGATAGTTTGGACAAAAATGGCGTCATTCTAGCATTTATCTGGTCAATTGTGCTTTACACTTTACGTGTGTGCCAGGCATTTGTGGCGATGTCTGCACATACTGTTCAATTGTGATGAGGATATTGAATAATTTTGTGTGCTTTCTCTGAATAAAACATGTATTTAACCCAATGTTTCTGCCCACACATACAGACACACACATATGCACACACATGTTCGTACTTCTATCTTTGTGAGGACACTATTGACATAATGCATTCCATAGACCCTCACCCTAACCCTCACCATCACAACTAAATGCTTAACCTCAACCCTTACCCTAACCCTGACCTAAACCTAATTGTAACCTGAACCCTAAAGTCTTAACCCTCAAACAGTAGTTGAAGTTCTGAGGACCAGCCAAAATATCCTCAGTTTCCCAGAATGTCCTCACTCCGTAAAGTCAATAGCTCCATCTGGTCCTCACAAAGATAGAAAGTACAAGTGTACACACACACACACACACACACTCACAAACACACACACACACACACAGACACACAGGAGATGTAGTTATTTTGAAATTTAAAGTAGACTTCTGCTAGCCCCTGATAAGGCAGCCTTGGGTAAGATACAACAAATATTAATATATGTTTTTACTATTTCACTTGCTTTGCATCAATGTGTGTGTGTGTGTGTGTGTGTGTGTGTGTGTGTGTGTGTGTGTGTGTGTGTGTGTGTGTGTGTGTGTGTGTGTGCATGTATCTGTGATTGTGTGTGGTAGTGAAGTAGTGCCATCCATCACCAAACTCCCTATCAATCACTTGTAGTCCAATCAGCTAAGTGGACCTCGGCAGGGGTTTTGTGCCTTTTGTGCCACTTTTTGTGTGTGTGTGTGTGTGTGTGTGTGTGTGTGTGTGTGTGTGTGCGTGTGTGTGTGTGTGTGTCAGTGATTGAAAACGCATGCGAGCATGTGTTAGACTGCTTCATTTAATTTATTCTAATTCAGTATATTAAGTTTTTCCGTTTAGTCAGCAGAGCACATTTAAATGTCACATGTACAGTTTGTCACCCGTCTCCTGTTCTCTGCACGAATTAAACCAAACATGTGACAAACTTAATGAAGCAGATGCATATCTTGCTGCTGATGATGCAATCAATTCAAAAAACGTACAATTTTGCCGCCTGGTTCAGCCACAGTAGATTACACCTCAAGCTGGCAGCAATACGACGTCTGCAGTGCGTTCCTATGAACTGTTTCTGCTCTTTACTGCCTCGTTGTCAGACCATATAGGCGCATAATCAGGCATATGTTTGGGACGTGTGTGTGTTTTTTTTCTGTGTGTGTGTGAGTGTGCATGAGTGAGGGAATGTAATTTATGCTCTTCCACAACAGGCTTCCTGTCCAGTCTGCTCTGTTTGTGTGTCTTTGGCAGGAATCCTTTAGTCAGAATTATGACCTCGGGCAGCAGCTACACACTGTCATGCCATTTGTGTGTGTGTGTGTGTGTGTGTGTGTGTGTGTGTGTGTGTGTGTGTGTGTGTGTGTGTGTGTGTGTGTGTGTGTGTGTGTGTGTGTGAGACCTCTGGGGCGACTATTGATTGAGTGCCTGGTGCCCTGTTGTCAGCACACAGTTAGCCTCATTAGAAATAGGTCCCCTCCTCTTCCTCTTCCTCCTTCCTTCATCACATCTTCTAGCTCTACCACCTCCACCTTCCAAAACCCAATCACACGTCTCCTCTCTCTCCTCGTCTTCTTCGCCATTTCACAAAGGAGGATACATGGGCAGCAAGAGATTGGCAACGTTGCTGTCAGTAGTAATGGGAGTTGGCAACTACACTCAATGTGAAAAACATAATGTACTGTGAAGGACAGAGGTTTAATGAAACAAAATGCTGTTTTGTGTAATTATTGGCAGCAGCTCATCTTTGGACCTCAAACAGCAGCTGTTGAATAATGAATTTTACCAGCTCACTCTGCTAGCTCACTAGCTTGTGTAGGATTTCCACAAAAAATATCAAAATTACATGAATAATGAATACATTCTTCCACCCCTTTGCAATTTGAATAGTCTCAGTAAAAAAAAAGTAATCTGTGTAGCATCCTTTCAAGATCTACGGTAATTCATAATGTCCTTTACGTTATGAAACAAACATAGACACACTATAGGATATACATAAGAAAAAATAAATATGGATACTTATGAGAATATAAAAAATACATACAATGGTATAGTGTGACAAGCTAAGATAACAAAGAAAAGAAAATTATAAAAAGAAGGTAGGTCTTTACTGAGTACAATAAAATTTCCAAATCTAACATGTATAGGAAGAGTTTTTAAAATTGTAAAGCTACAGTCACTATTGATAGCTATTTTAAGGTTGGACTTTACCCATCAGGCCCTTTGAGGACTCAATAAATCAGTGACGTCGTAGCCTGACCATGAAACTGTGTGTGAAATGAAAAAGATATTGAAATCAAATCTGTATTTCACCAGGAGCCAGTGAAAAGAGGCCACCCAAGGGGTGATATGGGACCCGCAAGGGTGTTTGCCAAAATCCTGGCAGCC
This sequence comes from Xiphias gladius, assembly GCF_016859285.1. NCBI lineage: Eukaryota > Metazoa > Chordata > Actinopteri > Istiophoriformes > Xiphiidae > Xiphias > Xiphias gladius. The sequence continues at coordinate 11,863,820 of NC_053406.1, read as the reverse complement.
GCAACCTGCGGAAGCTGCGGCCAGGTCATTGTTAACTGACTGAGGCAGGAGAACAAGCCAATACCAAAGACCTGACATGATGAGATAAAAGCATAAACAGTCTGGACAGGTAGCCTGCCCATCGCGGGGTGACAACGCAGACAAACAAATTCTCACCTACAGGCAGCTTAGAGTTAGAATATTAAAAGTGCTAACCACTGAGCCACCATCCTGCCAACTTAGTCATTATTTCTTCAAAATAATCAGACTCACCCAGATGAGTATGACAACTATGTACATCTATTATTACTCTCTTAAGGACAAATAACAACCAATACACACCCCCCCTTAAGAATTCAACAGAATAAGTCACTTTTGTTTTTCTTTGAATCATCTATCTTCTCGATGTCTCAGACATTCTTTAGTTAGCCCTCTCCAGTTAATAGATCCATCTTGCCAGCTTGTAATTACTGTTTCCGAGCTAGTTCCATATTATGTTAATGCTATTGGGATTATAATTATTTTCTGAATCATACTCTTTGCCAAATGAGACAATGCACAGTGTGTTTCATCTAAACTGGGGTGTACGTCAGTTGTGCCAGTGCCAGGAGTGCTGTATAATGAGCCGCTATGGTTCGGTGCGTTGGTTAATTTACTTACTTTTTCAACATTTGAAAAAGTATAGTGTACTAGGACTTCAAACAGGCATTCATTTTTTGGATGGGATAATATGAGTATGCTTTAATGAAAGCTCTACTCTTAAGAAAATTAAATGAAAATATATCGCTTTTTTTAAAATATAGTAGATGTGGCTCCTCTTTATAAAGACAGTTTATTTTATATGATTAGGTGTCAAAATGCCAAAATGTTTATTCGATGAAAGGGATGGAAACACACCCCTGACAGCTCATAGATATTTTAGATGATGCTTTTAGTATGGGTGGCTCAATGGCCAGCACTGCCACCCCACAAGACACAGGAAAGGTTGTGGGTTTGAATCCTTTTCTTTGACCTTTCTGTTTGGATATTGTGTGACCTTCCCATGTCTGCATGGATTTCCTCAGAGTGCTCCAGCGTCCAAGGCATGCAGGTCAGGTGAATTTGAAACTCGTCAGAAAAGAGCCCAAAAGCCAAAGGAGACATCTTCAGATGTCTTGTTTTGTCTTACCAACAGACCAAAACTTAAAAATATTCAATTTGCAGGAAAAAAAAAAGGAAAAGCAGAAAGTCCTCACTTTAGAGACGCTGGAACCAGAGAATGTTTCACATTTCTGCTTAAAAAAAAGATTTAAATAACTGATTGATCATCAAAATAG